>NW_011502843.1:15172-15877 GCF_000495115.2 Populus euphratica | reverse complement strand
ATGCCTAATAAGAAAGATAAAAGAAGGTCCCTTTGCTTGAGACCCCTCTCCAGATCAAATTCTTTGCTAGGGGATTCGTTTATAAAGATGGTTATTTTGGAGGTGGACATCAATTTTCTTTAATGAAAGCCAAAACCTATATAACCCATGGTAATATCAATATGCTCTCGCATAATCGAGTCAAAGGCTTTCTGAAAATCTATCTTTACTTTATCTTTTATGAAATCGTGCTCCTTCTTGTTGCAAATACCATGAATAACCTTATTTTCTATCATGAATCCATCTAAAATCTGATGTCCGACAATGAAAGTTGATTGGTTTATACTGATCACATCTGATTAAACACTTCAAATCCTAATAGACAAAAGCTTTGCCACTATTTTATATAACCCATGAATCAAACTAATATAACAAAATTAGGAGAATCTACTCGACCCTATATTCTTTAGAATTGATGTCATAAAAGAAGAGTTGATACCCTTAGGTAATCTGCCAGCTATAAAAAATTCTTTAACTATCACAAAGACATTTGAGCTGATAAGGTCCCATATCTTTTAATAGAAGAAGAAAACATACTGATTAGTACTTAAAAGTGCATTTTTATCATGGTTTTATATCCTCATTTTGCACTTGAAGTATCAATAACTCCTTAACTAAAGCATGTTTTATAATAATATATCTAAAAATATAAGATACCTTTAATTT
>NW_011502843.1:4411-14325 GCF_000495115.2 Populus euphratica | reverse complement strand
AGTATTATTATTATTATTATTGTTATTGTTATTATTGTTATTATCGTTATTCCTATTATTGTTGTTTATAATTGTTGTTTATAATTTGTACAATTAACCTCCTTGTGGTTCGACCCCGGTCTTGCCGGGTTATTTATTACTTCGACACTTCTGCATTTGGGAGAAGACATCAATCTTTTCGTCGTGTCACATACCCATCAAGACAAAAGGGCTTTTAAACAGTCATCATCCCACACAACTTGCTTCACCTCCTCTATTGAATAAGGTTTTTCTAACCAAATTGATTAAGCTTTTGAAATTGTATTGAAACTTGAGTGTCCTATTTCAATTCTTATGCATTTGGGCTTGACAAACAAACTAGAGTAGAAGTTGGTAGTGCCTTATTTGATATTGTTTAAAAAGTGTAAGTAGATTCTATTTTGCTCGATCATATTGATATGGTTATGGTTTTTCCTTAAACTTACTGATAAGTAGAAGAAACGAGTGTTTTATACCCCATTTTGGACTAGTATTGTCAGGATGTTTGCCTCTAGATATCCTCAACCTTTCTACTAACCTTCTATAACTCATAATTTAGACCTTGAAGCTTTTATTTTTCAGACATAGACAGGGGACACACTTCGTTTAAATCTTTGATGGTTGTAATGACATTATGAATGTCTATTAGTTTTAGGTTATGATCACCAAAAGAGGATTTGTTCCACTACCTTAACCTTTTCCCTAGACTCCCCAACTTCTTAACCAGCCTATAATCATTTGGAAATTCCTTACATCTATCATACTAGAAGAGCTCAAAATCAGCCATGAAGAAAGGGTGCAACAACCAACAATTTATGAAGTGGAAAGGCTTTCAACCTCAATCTACCTTAGAGTTTTATAGCAGCAAGTGACAATGATCTAACATCCCCGTTGGGTAGCGATAAAAAGTTAAGGTTAGGAATTGCAGGTGAAAATCTAGATAGGAAAAAGCCTTGTTGATGCGGCTTATGGATCCACTTCTAAACCAAGTGAAATGGTGGCCTTGCAGATTGAATTCTATCAATAAACAATTAGATAAGAATTCGTGGAAAGAAGCTGAAACCTGAGTGATTAAGGTAGCCGTTACTTCTCTTATAGCACCACTATTGACAATTCAAAAGCAAACTTAAGAGTGATGATGTCTTCCTATAATTTAGCACATTCTTGCACACAAGGTACTGCATGGACACCAACTACCATGTATTTAAAGGAAGAGCTAACATGCGTGCTATATAAACAAATCCACTGACCCTAAAATTCTATGGTGTTTACCTAAAAAATAAAGTTGTTCCATAACACTCTAGTCCCTCCTAATTTACCTACAAATTCTAGAAAACTTAATTAACATTTACAACATTCCATAGATTTCTAATGAAAGACTCATAATAGTTATCTTTCTTTGTTTCTAACAGAAAACAAATTCCAACATTACAATTTATCAGCCTATTCCGAATGAAATAACGCTTGTTAGACATACTTAAACAACAACTATTTTAAGCAAAGATATTCATAGAAAGAGCAAAAATCAAAATGGACAAAAGCTGAGCAAAACAAGAAACTTATAGCTGGTTGACCGATGTCCACTCATCCACTTCTTTATCAATGCGCCCCCGAATTCCCTCTTTATACACTGAGATCTTGAAAGTTCACCTGGATTACCGTGAGATTGTTCATCAAAAGGTCTAATGTGTGAGGACTGAAAAGAAAATGCTTGGACATAATGCAATTATACCCATCAATCCATTCATTGTGTGAAATATACATCCTTTAGCTCTAGAACAAACAAGTCAAGTCTCCTGTTATTTCCAAATCATCTTTTTAATTTAGAAATTTAAGGTTAGGGTTAGAGTTTAGAAAGGGAAAGAGAAAGGGTTGGAGGTAGTGGCTAGTTTTGTTTTGTTTTTATTTTTAATTAATAAAAAAGTTATAATATTTAATATAATGGTTTTTAGTCATTAAATGGATTATAATGGTTTTTTAGTCATTAAATTAAAAAAAAAGTTACCGAAATGTGAAACAATCTCCAATAGATAACACTCATTTGAAACACACAGCTGGAGGACAAAAGAAATAATAAAATTGTTTAATCATCGGAAAAGCATAACGGTGGCAAGCATTGAAGCAGCAACCTTCAGTTTCAAACCCTTGTCTTCAAATATTGTAAGATTACAAACAAGGTGGGGGCCGAAGGATGACCAGAAGAATGTTTCATCGAAGAGGGTCAAGATCCATGTCAACCCCCACCAGGGGCCGGGAGAGATAGACTAAATTAGTGGAAAAACACAGCCCACTAACTAGTCAAATTGTTTTTTTACATAAGAATGCGATCATATCCTGCTGTGAGATGAATTGGAGGTCTCTTTCATATACGGTGTAAATTGCACACAATTTTCAAAGGGCTGAAATCCAAACAAGTCAATGAAAAGAATGATGATGACTACTCATGAACATAAAATCTTCAACATGCTTTTTACACGAGGCCTTGCGATGGTTGTCTTACCCTATAAATAAAGAGGAAAAGATATTTTAAAGTCCAAAGGGAGAGTATCTATCGAAAAGTCAAGTGGAAGTATTTTTCAACTTAAATGATTAGGTTAGAATTGTGGTTGGTGAGTATAATGAGAATTTAGACAAGTTACCAAGAGGATTTTGCTTTTAAGATATTGATAGAGATGGTAAAGAAAATACTCATTTAATTTGAGATTTTGAATTTAAGTCTTTTTATTTTTTGTTTTTTTGAAAAAATGATATTTATGTTTGATTAGTTCCTATTCATAGAGGTATTTTAAATCTTAATTCCAAGTAGGGACTCTAAGAACATATATGTGGATGTAAGAAATACAATATTTGATGTCATGATCAGTTTTATCTTTATATTTATTTCAACAAAACAAAAAACAATCTTTTTATGATTGGTTGCTATCTAGAGCATGCTTAATTACACTTTAATTGTTAATTAATATACGATTAACATCTACGAAGAGATAATAACAAGGAACATCTATGATGGGACAATGTCGTCCAACCCCGAGTGCAATTGTAATTAATTAAATACTAAATTATTTATGGTTCTAGAACCACTTGCTGGATCAAAACATATTTTTTTAATGGACTTGGCTGAATTATTTTTTTATTCTCAAGTAAATATTTATATCCATCCCCCAATTGTCTTTATTTCTTGGGTAGCCTCCTTTTAAAAGGTTGGCAGATTGTCTTTTTATATTTTACGGATTTTAGGCAAGCAATCCAAGATCACGAAGTGGAGATCTTAGCTGGTTTTGTTGGATTAGAACGGCGATATTTAATTGTAAATTTTTGGCAGGTAACACTCATTTTTTCTTTCTCTTTTTTAATAGAAAGAGGAATATACAATGTGCACAAAGAGAGCCGGAAAGTTCATAGAACTAGGAGTACAATTTTCATCATACCTAGCTGCCAATTGAGTTCCACCGTAATGTGCCAGAAGTCAAGATCATGCACTAATGTCTTTATTTTTCTTCTAAATTGGAATGATTTATCTCTTTATAATTTAATTCCTTGTCCTCAATTCGTTAAGCTTTTAAAAACGTTTTCTTTTATTGACTTCATTTGCATTATCTTCTTGTCAATGTTATGGTTTAATGTATTGGTCTTTTTCGTGCATTGACCTCCTGATCTTCTAAGCAACAAATGTTTATTCTGTTAATCTTGTGTTTTAATTATGGATTCCTTCATTCAAGGCCGAAGCATTAAACATGTTAATTTTATAGTTGAATGATCATATATTAGATATGAACGTTTTGTTAATAAAATCTAATGTCACTTCTTTTTTGTTTAATTTAACTACAAGAAAATGGCATGTAAATATTAAAATCTTAAAATCAAATTAAAATCTTAAAACGCATATTTAAACAAAATTTAAACTAGATTATTAAATACATTTATTTATTGAAGTATTTAGAATCTTATTTAAATGAAAACTTGTTATTGTCAAGAATTAATCATTTATCATAAAATCCTTACTACTTATAAATTGATAAAAATAAAATAATTACAGCATTTTAGAATTTCACCACCATCATCTTAATTAGTTTCCATACTAAACATGTAAATAAACTCTAGGAAACATGACTTAAAATCTCTTTACAATGTTACCTAATATTGTAGTGACTTCTCTTTTTCCTAAAAGAAAAGGACTTTTTTCTTTTTGTTTTCAGAGGGAAAAAGATATTATCTCATGAAAAGAAGTCATCATCTAGTACTATAATCACTAGAAATCCTAACTAGTCATTAAAGTTTTAAGGTAAAATACTAATTATATTAAAGGAAATATATTATCACCTTAAAGCATTCTAAGATAAACTAAATTACTATTTGTCTTTAATTCTTTATAAGTCTGTTGTGTCTAATCTACTAGTGGTCTATCTACAGGGACTTGGATATCAATAACTCAAATTTAAAATATATTTTTATTTTGTTTTGAGATGTTTATTAAGAATTTGATGAGATTTTTTTATAATTTTATAATTTTTGCTTTTTTTTTTCAAATTTGCTAGTTCTAACAATTTTTTTTAATTCTTGTTATAATGATTTTTTAATTAATTAGATATATATTTTTGGTTTGTTTTGATTATGCATGGATTTTTTTTTATGTTTTGTTTTTAGCAGAGCTACCAAAATTATCAATTTTTTCTCAAGATATATGTTTTGATTTTAGGTTAAACATGAACAAAATAAGAAGAATTGATTATTTTTTTGAAAAAACAAAAGAAAAATATTGATAACTCACAACTTAGAGAACCAACTCCAAGTAATGTTGAAGTTATGGTTGAACAGCCTCAATGTGCTTCAGTTTACAAAGAACCTACGCTGATTAGTGATCAGCCTCTTATTAGAATTGACATGGCTTATTTAATTAGAGATTCAAGCTATCGTCCTCAAATTTGGAAATACTTGGTTAATTAATAAGATGAAATTCGAAGAGCATACATTAATTTAGGGTCATATCAACATTTGATGTTTGAATATCCGCTGACTGGTAAAAAACATCCTCGTTGATTTTAGTCTTGTTGGTTCAAAAGTTATGCATGACTTGAATATTCAGAGAAAAATACTGCATTTTGTTTCCTTTGATATTTATTTCCAAGTAAACTATCTGGAAAGCTAGGATCAGACACATTTACTATTAAAGAATTTAATTGTAGAAAGAAAGTTAATGATGGGGAACAAAGTGTTTTTGTAACTCATATGGAAAAAGGTCCAAATTCAACTTATAGATTTGCTACCAGGTGCTTGGAAAATTTAAAAAACCAGTTATGTCATATTGAGAAGGTAGTCAAAAGGCAAACTACTCAAGAGATTCAGAATAATCGACTGTGTATTAAAATTTCAATAGATATTGTTTGTTGGCTCATATTTCAAGCATGTGCTATAAGAGGGCATGATGAACATCTAGAATAAAAAAAACCGAGGTAATTTTCTTGAAATGATGGAACTTTTAGCATCATATAATGAACAAGTAAGTGCTCTTATTTTAAGTAGTGCTCCACAAAATGCTAAATACACCTCACATCAAATTTAAAAAGAAATTTGACATGTCTTTACTAGAAATATTCAATTTTCAATTTGTTATAAGATTGGTGATGCAAGATTTTGTTTAATTATTGATGAAACTTGAGATGAATCTAGAAGAGAGCAAATGACCCTTGTTATTAGGTTTGTTGATAGAAGTGGATTTATACGAGAATTATTTTTTAATATAGTTTTTGTCAAAAATACAACTGCTGTAACTTTTAAGGAAGAGATTTTCTTTGTTTTATCTCATCATAATCTTGATGTTCAAAATATTAGGGGTCAAGGGTATGATGGTGCTAGTAATATACGTGGAGAGTGGAATGGTTTGCAAGCTTTATTCATTAATGATTGCCCTTATGCATATTATATACATTGCTTAGCTCATCAACTACAATTGGCTCTTATTGCTACAACTAGAGAAATATATGATGTTTACACTTTCTTTTAGAATAAGATTTTTATTATTAACATTGTTAGTGTTTCTTGTAAGCGTAATAATAAATTAAAGCCTTTTCAAGTAGCTATAATTAAATATTTAGTTGATATTGGTAAGATTGAAATAAGTAAATGAGTTAATCAAGTAGGTGGTTTGCAACAACCTGGAGATAGCAGATGGAGTTCGCACTTCAAATCAATTTGTAGTTTGATAAAGATGTATGTGGCAACTTGCTTGGTTCTTGAAAACATTGCTTTAGATGGATTTACTTATTCTCAACATGGTGATATGGTTTTTTCGTTTAAGTTGCTAATGTCATTTGATTTTACATTCATCTTACATATAATGAAGTATGTTGTGAGAATTACTTATATGCTTTGCCAAGCTCTGCAACAAAAATCTCAAGACATCTTAAATGCTATGCATTTGGTGACTACCACAAAGACTTTAATTCAGAAGTTAAGACATGATGGTTGGAAAACTATTTTAGAAGAAGTGACATCATTTTTTAAGTATCAAGACATTGAAGTTCCTAATATAGATGCTTGTTTTTCTAGTGTTAAACGATCTCGTTGTAAAAAAAATTAATAACAGTTGAACATCACTATCGAGTTGATATATTTATAGCTATTATTGATCAACAATTATAAGAGATAAATAATATATTCAATGAGCAGGCGATCGAGCTTCTTAAATTGAGCACAACTTTAGATCCTAGAAATAACTATAAATTATTCAATGTTAAAGATAATGCTTACTTGTTAACAAGTTCTATCCTCAAGATTTTTCTGACCAAGAAAAAATTCATTTGAAACTTCAGTTGTAGCATTATGAGCTTGATGTGCCCAATCATTCAAAGTTAAATAACATGTCATTGATTGTTGATTTATTTCAAGGATTGTTTGAAATAGAAAAATCAATAATTTATCCACTAGTTGATAGATTAATTCAGCTTATTTTGATTTTTCTTGTTTTGACAGCAACTACTAAATGAGCTTTCTTAGCGATGAAGATTGTTAAAATAAGACTTCGTAATTAGATGGAGGATGATTTTCTTGCAAATTATTTGTTTGTCTATATAAAAAAAGAAATTGCTAAAAGATTCATAATTGATATGATAATCAATGATTCTATTCTATAAAAGAACAAGCACAATTAAAATAAATATAAGAATCATTCTTTATTTTTTTTACTTTATTTCAAAGTTTATCAAACATAAATAATACTTTGCTTTAGCTAATGTTTCTTATATTTGATAAGTATAAAGACCAACAATATTAAAATGATGGATACATTATAAAGATGAAATTAACTTCATTGATTTGACTAAATTTGGTATTGCTCCAAACCTTTTACCTTATACAAAGGTCATCATATGTTTGTAATAAGTTATTTGAATAGAACTAAATCATGTAGGTTTTTTTTTTACAACTCATGTACAATAAATTAAAACAAATATTATATCTTGTTTTATTATTTTTGGTCACCCCTAACAAATAATCCTCGCTCTGCCCCTAACTGTAATGAACTAAACCTTGGATAGATGTTTAGGTTTGAGTCTATCCATTCTAAAGTTCGGGTCATATTTTCCACTCCCAATTGCTACCATTCATTTATTTTGATAAGAATTAGTGAATTAACATATCTACAACCGATTTCTCATAATCAAAACCTTTGACCAATAATGGTTTATCAAGAAATTCCAGTCAATAATTAGATGGACCTATATTAGGTACATTAAACTCAACCCTAATCCTAGAAAAGGTAGTGCAAAATATTTGTTTGTTCATCCAAGGTCTATGGATAATACTAGTGAATGTTTGTTTATTCTATGGTGAAGACTTGTATTTTGTTGAATGAAGTTTTATACCCTAGTCTTAAACATTCAAATAATGACCTTTATAAGTTCATCTACTCATTAATGGGATCTAATGGTATGAACGTTAATTTTGGACTAAATTTGGACAATATGACCTATATGGATTCATTTTCTCTAAGATGTGTTGCTATATTTAACAAATTACATATATAGTTCAATTTTAGGATATTGCTTTAAATATCATAAGTGAATAACAAAAAAAAACATTGATTTTGACAAAAATGATTAAAAAAATAAAGGGAATGTTTTGAACATATTTTGAATGTCTTTTAATATGGGTCAAAACCCTAATGGATTTTTTAAATAAGTTATAAAACCCAATGCAAATATATGTATAAGTGTGAACATTATCCTTTTATGTAAAAGTAAACTCATGCATATATAACATAAAGGAATGACTAAAAATATCAAACATGAGCAAGATGCAAACCTTGAAGGATTTGACCTATATGTGAAAAAATAAAAAAGTCTTGAAAACATATTGAACACATTTGCGATGCACATTCAGTTGTAAAATGCACAATGTTATAAAATCAAACACACCAGCAATTCAAATATTCACATATATAACCAATCTTAAAGTTTGTTCAAACCCAACAATTTCATCATAACACACATCCAAACCAATAATAAACCAAAATAAATATTCATAAAATATTTAAAGTTTAAATGGACCTTCTAGAATGGATAAGGTGGAAAAAAAAAAGCTAAAACAATAGGTGATAGTGGTAAAACATTGATGGAACAATTGCTAGTGACAACTCATATTTCGTCGCTTTGTTAAGCAAAAAAATGAGGAGAACAGGTGCGTGATCTGGTTCATAAAAAGAAATAATTCCTTTTATTTCTCATGATGGAGGATGTGTTAGCCACTGCCATCAAATGAGGGAGGTTTGTTCATTCAAAGTCCAACCATTTCTTCCTTTATTATTGTTTCTTCTAGAAAACTTGGCTTTCAATGTGTCATTAAGCTTATTGGTGGGGAAGGGAGGCATGTGGCTTAGCCTGCAAGTTGTGCCAACCCATGTTATTCCTTCTGGTGTTGGTGATATAAGTCATCGAAGGTCAGTGAGAGGGATTAAAGGTGCTGAAAGTCTGATTGTCTATTTTTTTTCTTTAACAACTTCTTTTCGTTCTTGATTTTGGTGTTTTTCAAGGATATAAAGGTAGGGAAGTCAGTTAGATGATGAAGAGATATAAGAAAGAGGTTATGATTGCTATTGTGTGGTCGAAATGATGTTGGTTAACCAAAATATAGTGAGGTAGGTTGAGATATGACGAAGGTTTATGATTCTGTATTTTGGTTGATTAGTGGGAGAGAAGATTTTAGAGTTTTTGTGTGGTTTTTTTCTCAAGTTTCAGCCTTCTACTCTCTTTCTTTTTCTCTCTCTCTCTATGTTTTTTTTTTTTTTTGCTCTTCAATAATGGCTAAGATTTTATAGTAACAGTGGAAGAGATGAAGCTAAGTTTTTTAATGGGGTTGGTTTATGATGTGGGTGGCTAGATTTTTCATTAATTATTTATTTTTTCCTTACCTATTGTAATATCTCACATCGGCGGGTGAGAGCCTAGGGGAGGACCTTATATGAGTATGTTTACTTTAACTAGTAAGACGCGTTTTGTAGCCATACATGGCTACCATGAAGAAAACTGTGAGGCCTAGTGAGTCAAAACAAGCAATATCTTGCTAGTAGGTGGGGCATTATATTTGGTATCAGAGTCCGACTTACTGACTGTTTGATGATGCCGACGTGGTCGTCGGGCTCTTTAAGAGGATGGGTTGTAATATCCTATATCGGTGGCTGAGGGCCTAAAGGACGGCCTTATATAAACATGTTCACCTTGACTAGTAAAACGCATTTCGAAGCTATGGGTGACTGTCAAAAACAAATTCATGAGGCTCCCTGGGCCAAAACAGATAATATCTTATTAATGTGGTGGGGTGTTGATTAGTACTTAAAAGTGCATTTTTATCATGGTTTTATATCATCATTTTGCACTTGAAGTATCAATAACTCATTAACTAAA
>NW_011502843.1:0-3404 GCF_000495115.2 Populus euphratica | reverse complement strand
TATTACTACTACTACTACTACTATTATTATTAGTATTATTATTGCTTCTATTATTATTGTTGTTGTTTATAATTATTTTTTATAATTGTTGTTTATAATTTGTATAATTAACCTCCCTGTGGTTCGACCCTGGTCTTGCCGGGTTATTTATTACTTCGACACTCCTGCACTTGGGAGAAGACATCAACCTTTTAGTCGTGTCAGGTGTTACACCTATCATATTTACACTATTCTTAGAAATATTCTTATTTTTTTATCCTTTATTCTAAGAACATCCTAATAATATCATTATTGTATTTTTTTTTGTACTTTATTCTTCTTGTTTTACACTTTAGTCCACTTGTCCATTTTGCTTTCTATTTTGACTAGGAAGTATTTATTCCCTTGTACTTTGTATATTAAGCTTAACCTATGTTCCTAAACTTTATAGCCAATTAATTGAATCCTTGATATTCATATGCCTAATATCTCGTTTTATTAATCCTTGATATTCAAACTTAGATTTTTTTTAATTAATTATCACACCTTTAATACAATGCTAATATTACGGTACACTAACAATTAGTAAATTCAATTCAATCGTTAATGAAGAAAATGATCAATTTTGGTAAATTTCTTAAAAGAAACTTATTAATCCTGAAAAAAAGGCTTTTCTTATAATAAATCCTAAAATATAGGTTATTTTTTCATTTATACATTGTATAAATAACATAAAATAAGTAACTTAAATCACTTTTAAAATATATAATAATATATTTGTACTTTATTTTGACTATTAAAACTTGAAAACATAAACTTATAAATAAACCAATAAAAAAAATAAACAATCAAATTTTGAAAATTATTAAATGATATACAAAAATCATCAAATTATTAAATTGATTCCTAGGTGATTTGTTATAGATTATTTGTTGTTCCTATGTTGTTTTTTTTTCAACAAAAAAATGAGTAAAATTATTAAATGACAATAATAAAAAATAAACCAATAAAAACATATACAATCAAATTTTCAAATTATTAAATGACATACAAAAATCATCAAATTATTAAATTGATTCCTAGGTGATTTGTTATAGGTTATTTGTTGTTCCTATGTTGTTTTTTTACTCATGTCAACAAAAAAATGAGTAAAATCATTAAATGAAATAACAAAAAATAAACCAATAAAAGCATAATTTTTTTTTTTGAAAATTATTAAATGACATACAAAAATCATCAAATTATTAAATTGATTCCTAGGTGATTTGTTATAGGTTATTTGTTGTTCCTATGTTGTTTTTTACTCATTTCAACAGAAAAATGATAATGTTAAAAATAAAACATTTATTAAAAATATATAAAAATTTATTCATTTTTAATTTATATTTACTTAACTTATAACTGATAAACAATCCTCAATAATTTATTAGAATTTACGAAAAGATATAAATTTGTTGAACAATGCATGTGCGAAGCAGTACGTGTAATGAGAAACTAGTATTTAAGGAAATACAATATTACGAAAAGAGAAACAAAAAACCCAATAAAGATAAAAATAAAATAAAATTAGAAAGACCTCAAAAAATGAGTAAATAAACCCCCAAGAGAGGGGGGGAAATAACAAGAAAAAACTCATCCATATATGGTGATCTCATTAACTAGAGTTGCAAGGACAATAAGTTTTTTTTCATATGTTGTTTATTTTCCATGTTTTCAATTTATTTTCTTTTTTTTTTCTCCTTCTTTGAATTTTCAGAACTATTTTTTCCTTTTGTGTTGATGGGGTTTCATCATCTAAAGTAACAGAAGGCCTATTGGAGAACATGTGAATATATAAACTATCCATTGATTATTTATAAATTTTACATACCAATATACAATGAAAACATGAATCAATTTACCCAAATATTATTCATCCCATGAGAAAAAGCATTCCGTGCTCTCATGAAAAGATATTTTTTAATTTAATTTTTTTTTAATTAAATAAAAAAGATTTGTGAGGTGTCTGCCTTTCTATTATTATTTTTTTAAGAGAGGGGGATGCTGTAATTTTAATTAAAATAAGATGAAATAGGAAAAGGAGAGAAATGACAAGTTTTAATTCATCATTTGCCGATGGAATTTTTATTTACAATTCCGTTGGAATTTACTAACATGTTAAAATTTTGATGAAATTATTGATAAAATATTTATTAATTTTATTTATTTTTAAAATTTCATGTAATTTTCATAGAAAATATCAAAGTAAAAATATTTTATCACTATTTCCATTAATAATTACCAACTGAAATTGTTTCATAAATGTTGTCATTGTTGTTTGCTGATTTTTTGGTAGTGAATGCGTGAAATATGAAATGACAGTTAAATGTATAAGTATTTAACTTGATTTATCTTTTTAATGTATACATTTTATTTCTTTTACCTTGGATGTTGTTTTTTTCTAACCAAGAACAAATTGTTTTTATTTTTATAAATACATGATGCAAATACAGTTCATTTATATTAAATATAAAAAAATAAATATAAATTATAATATTATTTTTGAAACATTAAGAAAATACAAAATAATTGAAAAAATAATTATTATTTAAAAAAAGATGAAAAATACAATTAAAAAAATAAGAAAGAGAGAGGATAGTAATTTAAATATATAAAAACAATTAATGCAAAGTAAAAATTTATAAAAACAACGTTATTAATGAAAATTAAAAAAATAAAGAGGATAGTATTAGGCTAGTTCCATACTCCTTGCCAGCTATATAAGAGCCAAGGCATGCCTAAGCTGATATTTTTTTAATTAAGTGGATGACACATCATCCACTCCACTTATTTTATATTAAATGACAAGTTATTTTAGGTTGTATGTAACCTAATATTGTCTAGAATATTTTATAATCACATCCAGTGGTGATGGAAAAATTAGGGTTTGAGTTTTGAGATGAAAAAAATATATATATGTTTTTATCTTAAAAATCTAAAAAAAATCCTTAAAACATAAATAAATCATTTTCTCAACTCAAAAAACCCTTAAATTGATCAAAAAATATAAAATTAAATTGAATTTTTTTATTTCAACACCAATCTACTTTTTTCTGGCATTATAAAAAATAAAAAACACCTTAATAAAATTTCTCTTGTAGAATGAAACTCAAAACGAGAATAGCTAATAAATTTCTCTCTCCTCTTTTAATTTTCATCGGATCCTTGTCATTTCTCAAACTCAGGGGTTGAAATGCAATCAAAATATAGTTTGTAACAAAATATTACATTGTAAAACTAAAGGAACTAAACATGAACTCAACAAAGACTTTTAGGTAGAAATAAGTTAACAAGCGTGTGTTTATGAGTTAAAAAATAAAATCAAATACTTGCATTGTTGCCTCCCGCTAAATTTGGTCCCCAAATTGTATTTTTTTTTTCACAAA
>NW_011502842.1:0-15894 GCF_000495115.2 Populus euphratica | reverse complement strand
CCAGAGAGTGAATTTGAGAAGCTTGAGGATTCAACAAAGCCAGAGATCAAACGGTGCAACCTCTCTAATGTTATTTTGCAGCTCAAGGCTTTAGGTGTTGATGATATTATAGGATTTGATTTCCTGGAAAAACCATCAAGGTGAATCTAAAGATTTTTTTTCACAGTTCCATTGATTTGGTGCACCATTCTCGTTCTGCATGTGTTGCTAGTAGCAGATGATTGTAGATTAGTTACCATCATTAAGATTTTAACCTAGACGGAAATTCCCCACATGTTTTTCTGCTTGACTATGGCCATGTCTTTCTTTCCATAGAGGTTTAGTTTAGCCACTTTCTCATGCCATCCCTTTCAGCCTCCTCTTAGGGGCTTCTCCTGGTGTATGTTACATCTTCAAGTCTCTTTCAGTTGAACTTGAATTCAGCCCATATTTACTGGTAGAGCCTGAGGTCAAGTGACCTATTGATTTGTATTGTGTAGTATAGTATAAATAACCATTTGGGAATATACCTAACATTTTTAAGATGTTAAAAACTTAACAAATTGATTGTTTTGCTGGTTCAGATGCTGAATGTTGGATGTTATAATTGGGTTAATACGGGCTGGCTGGCCATCTATTTGTGTATAGTAAGGGTAAGAGAAAATATTCTTGTTTGGTTCATGCCCGTGGTAGATGACCTTATTTATTGATGTTTACCTGGCTTGTAATTACTGAAGCTGTCTGGTTGAATAGAGTTGTTTCCTCTATGCTGTCTCAAGGGACCTGCATTTTTTAAACAGATCAGTAATCCTTTGTTACTGAATGTAACAGGGCAGCTATTCAAAAATTGTTGGAGGAGCTGTTTCTGCTGGGTGCTTTGACAGATGACTGTACGTTGTCGGATCCTGTTGGGCATCAAATGGCTTGGCTTCCCTTAGACCCTGTTTATTCCAAAGCTCTCATCCTTGCTAATCAGTTCAACTGCTTGGAAGAAATGTTGATAGCTGTTTCAATGCTCTCTGTGGAATTTATTTTTTATAATCCTTGTGAGAAGTCAGAAGAGGTATGTGCTTATCAATTGCTTGTTATATGTCTCTAAGATGAATAGTTACTGGACAAAGTTACTCATATGCACTAAGTCAAATGCTAGGTTATTTCACCGTGGCATCCAACAATAACTTTGTTCATGTCAATGTTTGGCATGTTAGGAAATTGTTATTATTGTGGCAAATACTCCACTTCCACTCACTTTGTACAAGTGGAACAACTCATCATCCACTTGGTACAAAGTAGAAGCATATGTTATGGCATAATTGATACCATGTTTTATGGCTTTCTAGTCCCATCAATGTTAACAAATGTGCTAGAGGAGCTTATCATTGAAACCTATAAATAGATGTATCATTTAAAGAGCAAAATGAGAAAGAGATAGTGTAGAGAAAGATGTGAGAAATATAAAAGAGAGTGGGCTACCATTGCAGCACTGCCAAGAGAGAAAAGAGTGAGGTTGAGAGTTGAACCGAAAGTGCTAGTGGTGAATTAACAAAAAAGATTACCTGATAAGAAGGCATCTAAAGGTTATTATGGTGGTCGATCGAGATAAATAAAAAATCGCACACATTTTCCTAATCATGCGTGTTAAATTGTTAAGTGAGGATGAACTTAGCATGAACTTTTCACACAATCTCTGCTTTGAGCTTCATTTGAGAACTCTTCTCCTTGCACCTGTCGTCTTATTACAGTACCTATAAATTATGAATAAGAAAAACATAAATAAACAAGATAAGAACATAAATATAATATAAGTTAACTAATAGTAGTAAAGAAAATGAAAAACATAAACAAAAGATTAATGAAAATAAAACATGAAATAAAACTTGAAGATTACAAAGAGAAAGCAAGAAAATGATCTTGATCTGAAAATCAAGATGCCTAAATGAATGATAAATGTCTCTTTTTATAGGCTAAAATTTAGAACTATTTATTTGGTAATTGATTATTGATGTAGTGGCCAACTACTGATTTGGTGGACTTGGTGAACAACAACACTCAAGCATTTTGGCTGGATGAAATGACATTAATGCAATCAGAATATAGCAAAAATGTATTTCATAAAGGTTATTGGCAATCATCTTCTCTTTCCACCTACAACATTTTTGAGCATTTGGATCACTACAGATCAAGATATGACTAAAATACTGAGTAGTGGACGTGGTGAATAGTTCTCAAGCTCTTGTCTAGATGAAATATCATTGCAAATATCAAAATTTGAGCAGTTAGTTCTTATGAAAGTTGTTAGAAATTGTTTTATCTTTCCACCCACCAAATTTGACATCATTTTGCCTTCTAGAACTCCAACTATGGATAAAATGACATCAGATTTGGTAGGTGGAAAGATAAGATAATTTCCAACAACTTTCATAAGGACCACCTACTCAAATTCTGATATTTGCAGTGACATTTTATCTAGACAAGGGCTTGAGGTCTACTCATCACGTCCATCAAAAGCGCTACTCAGTATGTTAGTCATATCTTGATCTGTAGTGATTCAAATACTCAGAAATGTTGTGGGTGGAAAAAGAAGATGATTGCTAACAACTTTCATGAAGAACACTTTGCTAAATTCTGATTGCATCAATTTCATTTTATTCAGCCAAAATATTTGAGTGCTACTGTCCACCACGTCCACTAAATCAGTAGTTGACCACTATATCAATAATCAATTACCAAATAAATAGTTCTAAATTTAGGCCTTTAAAAAGGGGAATTTGCCTTTCTTTTAGACTTCTTGGTTTTTAGATCAAAATCATTTTCTTGCTTTCTCTTTGTAATATTCAAGTTTTATTTAAAGTTTTATTTTCATTAATTTCTTGTTTGTGCTTTTCATTTTCTTTACTATTCTTAGTTAACTTATATTATATTTATGTTCTTATTTTATTTATTTATGTTTTTCTTATTCATAATTTATAGGTACTGTAATGAGACGATATGTGCAAGGAGAAGAAGAGTTCCCAAATAAAGTTCAAAGTAGAGACTGTGTGAAAAGTCTATGTTGAGTTATATCCCTACTTAACAATTCAGCATGGATAATTAGGCAAATGTGTGCGACTTCTTATTCATCTTGATCGATCACTATAATGACCTTTAGATACCTTCTTATTGGGTAATCTCTTTTGTTAATTCACCATCATCACTTTCGATTCAACTCTCAACCTCACTTTTTTCTCTCTTTGTAGTACTGCAATGACAACTCACTCTCTCTTATATTTCTCACATTTTTCTCTGCATTCTCTTTCTCATCTTGTTCTCTAAATGATGCTTCTATTTATATGTTTCAATGGTAAACTCCTTTACCACATTTGTCAACATTGATGGGACTAGAAAACCATAAAACATGGTATCAATTTTGCCACAACATATGCTTTCACTTTGTACCAAGTGGGTGATAAGTTGTTCCACCTATATAAAGTGGAGTATTTGCCACAATAATGACAATTTCCTAACATGCTAGACAATGACATTAACAAAGTTATTGTTGGATGCTATCGCTGGGCGATGTCGTCTAGCGACGATGGAGGCTTGTATCGTGTCTCCTGATGAGAGGTGTTGTGTGTTGGGAAGGTTTTTTTGGTTTTAATTATAAAATTATGACTAATGTTTATGAGTCGCCACTTAGTATTATGGTCACTAGGAACTTATGGTTTGTGAGAGTTTGGGTAAGGGACTAGTTGTACAAGGGGAAGACGCATCACCCTCAGTGCACCCTACCTAACGTAAGTTGCATTGTTGTTTGATTTTTTTAAGTCGGTTTCTATTTGTTGGTCTTTTCTAAGGTTCAAGGCATATCTCTTTCATGAGAAAGTCTATACCTTATTGGGTTAAATCCTAACCGTTTTAAGGTTTGAATTTTAGCATCGCATTTCTACACTTTGTATCTTTAATACCTGAGGGTGTACTTTATCATGTTATTTTATACCCCATAAATATTAAAGTTTACATCAAGATCTTAAAAAATGAAAAAAGATTTTTGACATGTTGGCCAAATCCTAATGGATAATCATAAACTGGTTTTGATATCTATTTTTGGATTTTTTTTAAAAATAAAATAGATGCAATTTTTGTTTTGTGTTTTTTTTTATGGAAAAGATGCTTGGAAAAATTTTAGGAATTGGCCGTATGCAACAAAATATATTTTTTCTTTTTTAAAAATGGAGATTGATTTAAAAGTTTTTTGAGATTTTTTTTAAAATTTTTTTTGAATTTTTTAAATAATTTTAGAGAAAATCAGGTGTTTTAATACCGAATTTGTATTTTACAATGTAAATATACAATCTGATATTGTTCAAAATTGGTCAAAAAAATCCAAGAAAATCATAATTTTTTTTTAATGATTTTTTTTGAAAATTTTTGGATTAAAAAAAGTCCATTGTATGAACAGTGGACATGAATTATAATTCACGCCACTGTTCATACGTGAACAGTAATACATGAATTATAATTCATGGTCTCTGTTCGCAGCGAAGAAATGAATTCTGCATGCAACAACCACGATGAATTCTACATGCAACAGCCATGACGGGGAAGAACGAAGAAAGAGGTAAAGCAGGGAGGAAGAAGATGCCTGGCGAGGAGGAGAAGGAAGAAGAAGAAGAAGAAGGGGAAGGGGAAGGGGAAGGGAAGAGATGTTGGACAACCTAGCGTGGTATTGGTCTGGCCAAGGATGATTGTGTGTTGCCGGTGGTCGCAGCGGTGGAGGTTGGCATCAGCTACAGGAGGAAGAAGAAAAGGTTGCAGCGGAGAAAGAAACGTTGGAGGGAGAAGAGGGAGAAGGTCGCAGTGGTTGTGCCTATCGCCGGTGAGGATTTGAGTTTGTGGGGAGGCTGAGACGCCGTCTGTTGGTGGAGGAGGAATTTTTTATGGGGTCTATAAGGGCTAAAAAAGTAATGCGAGAGAAATAAAGAAGAGAGAACGGTGGTTGGAAGAAAAAAACAAGGGAGAAGCTGATTTTTTGGTTTATTTTGGACCCGATTTTCTCCTCCCCCAGGCCATAACATCAGCCTCTATTTATAGGCAGTGGAAGAGGGAAATTTCGTCTGCACTAGGGTAAAATTTCAGCGATTGATTCTGTTGGGAAGGATCCCAACTATTGGCTCAGAGTAAGCATGGTGCGCTGTCAAATTTACAGAAAAAGCTGCTTGAGTTGGCATATTTAGGCCGGATTATATGCTGATGGGTTGTCATTCTGACTGAAATATTCACACCATGATGTAAAGGAACTGCAGATGATCATTTTCATGGTGATGTAAAGGAACTGCAGATGATCATTTTTGTGCAAATTTGGTTAAATTTAGTGGAAGTTAGGGGCATTAAATGCATTTGTAAAGTAGGTAACCGAACTAGCTGTTTTAGAGATTTAAAGAAGAAGATGAACAGTACCAAAGTTTTGATTTTAACCAAAGTTCATTTCAGTCCTCCCTCTTTAAATTACTTTCAATTGAACTTCTAATTGACCCTAAACTGTTTTAATTAAGCTCCTCATGAACTTCAATTGGAGCCTCGAAGTTACGCGCCTATTCCTTGATCTTGGATTTCTTCAATTTAGCCTTTAATTGATTCCAAAACTTTAATTTTCTTGAAATTTGGCCCCTGATTTCAATCAATTAACTTGGTAAAAATTAAATTTGGTCTCTTAAAATTCTAATATTCTCAATTCAGCCTAAATTAGGCTTCTAAACTTAATTTTTCACCAATTAAGTCCCAAATAACAGTAATTTGACCTATTTAGAGTACAATTAAGTTCTTGCACTTAATTAAATCCTTTAATTGCACCCAAATTAATTCTTAAATATAATTAAAATTTAATTTGGCCCATGATTAAATCAAATTGGCCTATTAAAAATTTAATTATGTCATTGAACTTAATTTTTATGCAAATTCATCCAATAATCATTTAATTTGACCTTGAATTTGTATTTTTTATCTCCTTTTTTGGGCATAATGGGGTATAATTAGGCCTTGAATTTCCTATAAGAATTGCAGCTTGATTTTCCGACCTATTTTCTCCACGTTGCCCGCCTTTATTTTATTTTTTGATTTTTATTTTGAAAAAAAAGTGAATTTTTGGGGAATAACCTAGAATTAAGTTATGATAGATGCCATGGTGAAATATCTTAGCATTTGACTTAGTATAGATAAGGAACTTTGTCCAATTACTATTCATTTTAGAAACATATAACAAGCAATTGATAAGCTATATCTTGATTTGTAGTGATCTAAATGCTCTGAAATATTAAAAGTGGAAAGAGGAGATGATTGTCAATAACTTTTATGAAGAATACTTTGTCAAATTCTGATTGTATTAATGTTATTTTATTCAGCCAAAATGCTTGAGTGCTGCTGTCCACTAAATTAATAGTTGGCCACTATATCAATAATCAATTACCAAATGAATATTTATGAATTTTAGCCTATAAAAGAAGACATTTACCATTCATTTAGGCATCTTGATTTTTAGATTAAAATCATTTTCTTACTTTCTCTCTTTATAATATTCAAATTTTATTTTTATTAATCTTTTATTTATGCTTTTAATTTCTTTTACTACTCTTAGTTAACTTATATCATATTTATGTTCTCATTTTGTTTATTTATGTTTTTCTTATTCATAGTGTTTAGCTAAGTTAATATTGTTAAGGTGAACAAGTTTTACTAATGGTGTTACAATATGTATAATATAAACTCAACATGGAATTCAATATTTATATCCAAGAAAGTTTGTTATTAATATGTTGTATCTTTTTATCTTAATAATTCTTAATACCTTATTAATTAATTTAGATTTATGTTATATAACTCTTGGTACAATAAATGCTTGATTCTTTATAGTTTTCGGCCGACATCGTTATTATGAGAGGAACTTGATTTGTGATTTGTAGTTAACATAAATTAGCATTATGAATTTTTGATAATATTTAAAAATATGATATTAAAATAAGATAATTAATATGATCATGTTAAAAATTTATAATGAACTTTTAAGGATAAATCATTCAATTAAAACCTCCTTTGTGTATGACATTTAGTTGAGTAATAAAAAGAGTTTATACTATACTTATTTCTAAAACTATTAGTAAATCTTTTAACCTGAATAACTATTTTTATCATTGTTTAATTCTCTAACCCTGATAATATTAGCTTAGCTTATAAGTGGGGTGAATTCAACATGGACTTTTCACACAATCTCTGCTCTTAACTTTATTTGGAAACTTTTATTTTTCTCCTTGCACTTGTCGTCTTATTGCAGAGAGTGGATAATTTCTCATTTATTATTGTAAATCTTATTCTCTTTCTATATAATTAAATGACTTTTCCCGTGAATGTAGATGATTTACTAAATTATTTTAAATATTATATCAGTGTGCTTAACTTTCAATAACCAATCTTCAATAACCAATAAACAACTTTCACAATATCACTAGTTGAAATTCTAACGTATCATTGTCTAGCTAAGTTCTCATTGATGAGTGTGATAAAAACTAGCCAAGAATTAGCTATTACGTCGGCAGAGTCAATGGGAGACTAGGTGTTCAGGGAATGACTGGAACACTGATCTAGGCAGTTTTCAATAGCACGGATGACCTGATGAGAATTTTCATTTTTTTTTTCTTTATACTTTTTTCTTTTTATTCATATATTTTCAGGGTTGTAAATGTTCCAGCACTTCTGATTCCTGTGTGATATGTTATTCATTGCTAAAGGACTGCTGCAGTTTCTGAATCTCTTCAAACATTGTCAATATGATATTTGCACTGACTTTTTTCTATTCTTGCATTATATTATGCTACCTAACCAAACCCGTAAAACCTTGAGTTAAAAGGCATTCTCTCTCTCTCTCTTGGTTGGCAAAAACTGCATAGAAGTGTTTTGCAAGTCCAAATGGTGAACACTTTACTTTGATTAATGTTTATCGCGCTGCTGATGAACTTTTACAGAAGAGAGGGATGGAACTTGGTATAGAAAAAAATGAGAAAAATATTAAAGAAAAAAAATGAAAAGATACTGAGAAAATGGTGCAAGGAAAATTTAGTCGCTCACTGAGGCATGCTTGTGACATTCACAGGTTTACCCCTTTTTCTTCCTCTTTTCCCTTAGGTTACTTTACTTTCTGGTAGGATTCACTTATAAATTTTAATTTCAATATGTATTCTATGTTCAAGAAATTCTCGAGACTTGACCTATTGTGATCTTTAATAGCCAGCAATCTTGATTTAAGAGGTCATTTTCCACTGCAGTCAAATTAGAGGGCATGTTGAACAGATGGGTCTTCCTATTTCTTCTTGTGGAGATGACACTCTACAATTCCGTAGATGCCTTGCTGCTTCATTTTTCCTTAATGCAGCTTTGAAGCAACCCGAGGGAAGATGCAGGTATTATATCTCTCTATATAAGCTCAGACATCCATTTGCATTTTCCTTAAGGATTCTTTCGTTTTTCTATTATTCTCCCTTGTTAACAAGTCTTTGGCTAGTTCGTCATGGCATCCACCTTCTCTTGAAATCCCTGTTCATGTTATGTCTCGCTTTCCGTTCTCCTACATCAAGACCCTCAGATTTGCTGAAATGAATGGCAGGGCTTTAACAAGTGGTCAAGTAGTGCAGATCCACCCTACTTCTGTGTTGCACCAATCAAAGGTGAAGTGTGTAATTTTTGATGAACTAGTCCAAGCAAGTCAGAAGTACATTCGCAACATAACTATAATTGATTGTGTGGTTGACTGAGCTTGCTTCTCGCTATTATGCAATGCAGGGTTGAAGTTTTGGTATGAACTCTATCAACTAATATTTTGCTTACCTTTTCATCTTGTTTTATTCGTTCTTTTTTTTAAATGAGCTCTATTCTTTTTTATTTTATTAGATTATTCTTTGTAGAAATCAATTTGTGGGTTTGACACAGATTAAATTATCCAACATGATTTTTATAACTGTAAGATATTTTTTTTAATAAACAATAATTGTGTGGAGAGGTATATTATTAAAAATTATGTTTTATAATTTGTTTTGATTTGTTTTCAATTGAGTTATTTTAATTTTATGATCTAAATCACACGTTTGACATGTTAACTCAAGTTAACTTGGATAATTTTTTTAATTAATTTTTTTTAGTTTCATTCTTCAACATTCATTTTAATTTTAATAAAAATTAAACTTTATAATTTATTTATAAAATTATTATAATTTTATGACCTGGTATACGAATTGATAAGTTAATTCAAGTGGATCCAAATCAATCTAATATATTATTGTTTTAATGTTTATTAAAAAAATCTCATATCTTATATTTATTTTGATTTAAAACATGTTTTTACATGTTATTTAGGTTGTTCTCCTTAAGATAATCGAGTTATATCAAATTAATTTTTATATATTTTGTTTTTACAAAAAAAATATTAATAATATTAAAATATTTTTTATTAAAAAAAATTAATTCAATCTATAAAATTACATGCCAATTATGTAGTATTACAATGACGAAAATACACGAGGGCACAGCAATACCCAAAAGCCGGAAATGAGAGGAGAACGAACCTCTAGAGAAGAATTCTGCCTTGCAGGATGATATTTCCAACTGAAATGCTGTCCAACTACTAATCGACCGTGCTAAGAGATTGATTTTGGAGAATATACTCATAACCTCTATACTCTAATTACTAGTTTATTGACCGTGATAAAAAAATTAATATATAAACAATTGAAATTTTTTTCAATATTATTATAAAATTCAATACAACAGCTCAAATTTAAAATATTTTAATCAGATAATTTGTTTAATATGAGTTTTAAATTAAAATGTATGAGACTTATCTACTATAATTATATTCACTTGGTAGATCTAAAGAAAAAAATCAATACAATACTAAAAAGTTAAATTAAATACAAATTTATATTAAAATATAGAATTGTAACAAATAAAATATCAATTAAAAAAATAAAATAAAAAACTCGATAAAAATAAAAACTATAATAAAATTGTAAAAAAATAAAAAAAGAGTCAAATGTTTTTATCATACAATAAAAAAAATAAAAAATTATTTATTATTAGCTCAATACTGAAAAATAAAATTTAATAATTTTTTTATTAAAAAATAAAATAAAAAAAAGCCTAAAATAATTGAAACTTCATATTTTATATACATATAAGCCTGAAATTAAAAAAAAAAAATAACTAAATTGAACAAAAAAACTAAAAACAATTGAGCCAAATCAAGAAAAGACCGAGTCAAACCAAAAAAATCAAACCAAAATGAAAAAAATTGAGCCAAACTGGTTTTTGTTCTAAAATAATCAAAATCAGTCGGTTTAAACCGATTCAATTTTCTTTTTTTAAACTAATTTAATTATTTTTTAATAAAAATTAAACCAAATAAAAAATAATAACCTTTATTTTTGCCTCAAACCCGGGACCTCCTCATTTCATCGGTCAGCTTTTAAGATCAAGATCAAGTTAATTCTAAATCAAGTTTAATAACTATAAATTTTATCTTTATGCATTCCGAGCTCAGCTCGGGAGTCCACACTCCGAACACCAGTTTCCGAAATTGCTCGCTTGCCTGGCTTTGATTATATTTTGCCGATGCTAAAGTATCTCCTTCCAATATGGTCGGCAATTTCTGGCGGAAGTCCTCCGAACTTTGGGTTGTTAGCCAATTTCAGGCAGAACTAGCACCTGCCATGTATCATAGGCTTCTCCTTACTATATACTCGAGCCAAACTTGAGTAAGTTAATATGACCTTATCCTCAATGACGATGGAACTAACCCTTTTCTGCTTCTCTTTCTATTTCCCCTTGCAATGATAGTAAAAACATAAATATGGCTTATTATTTTGACCATTTTCTTTATGTCGGCTTCACTCTCCGAAGCGAAGGGGTATTGATCTCCAAGCTAGCTTATTGAAACCGACTTGGTCTAACTACAACGTGAGAATGGAACAAGCTCTTGATCTTGACAAAGCAGACTATATAAATATCAGACCATTTCGTGTTTCTTAGACCTTAATTGAACCTGGCCAAAGATTCACACTTGACCTTATATTTATTTGAATTCATTAGTTGGATTCGTGTGCTTAATCAGGGTCCATGCCACCGGCTCCTTTTCCCATGTCGCTTGCTTTCAGACCAGCTAATAATGATAGAAGAATCACAAAAGATCAAGTGGGAGAATGTAAAGCCATTTAATTAGCTTGCTTTCAGACCAGCTAATAATGACTGTTAGGATGTTGGCATGCAAACCCGACAAGATAAAAGATAAGAGATAGGATAAAATGAGAAATGAAACACACAAGAATTTACGTGGTTCACCCAATCGGGCTACGTCCACAGACAAGTATAGAAGGATTTTACTAAGTAATATGGGACTTACAACCTCTCTCTTATAATAGGAGAACAACTAAGAATCTCTCTATTATTAGGAGAAAACACCTCACTTACTCTATCACAAATACCTCACAATTTTGTGGGATTACTCTCTCTTCACTCTCTTCTTCTTCTCTCTATTTTGGTGTGTATATAGGCTTGAATGCATTGCCTATTTATAGGCAAGAGTGAGGGTATAATGGTCATAAATTTAGGAGGAATATATGCCTAACAACTCATCCTCCACTGAGTGAGGGTATAATGGTCATAAATTTCATACTCCACCAATTATACCAACTCATCCTCCACTCATACTCCACAAATTACAACTCATCTCCCACTCAAATCCCATCAATTATGCCACCTAATTAAATGGCTTTACATTCTCCCACTTGAAGACTTTGATGAGTTAATCAAGTCTTTACACTTGATCTTTTGTGATTCTTCTATCATTTCTATACTTGCCATGTTCATGCTGCTTATGTTTCTGCTAGGCCGTAAGAGGATCTACACCATATATACTTATCAGTGTTGACCGATTTTGTCAAAGCATCTGCTGGGTTTTCCTTTGTGTGAATCTTCTGAAAATCCACACTTCCATCTTCCACCACTTCACGAACAAAGTGATACTGAACATCTATGTGTTTTGTTCTTGAATGAAACGCTGGATTCCTTGCAATATGCAAGGCACTTTGACTATCACAATACAAAAGAATATTCTCTTGTTTGTGCTCAAGCTCCTCCATAAGTTTCTTCATCCATATTGCTTCTTTACAAGCTTGTGTAGCTGCCATGTACTCAGCTTCTGTTGTGGATAACGCTACAACAGTCTGTAGTTTAGAGACCCAGCTCATAGCTCCTCCTGCAATTATGAACACATAGCCTGTAGTGGACTTTCTTTTCTCAAGGTCACCAACAAAATCTGAATCAACATAACCTCTGATAGTAAATTCTGATCCTTCATAACATAATGCAGCATCTGAGGTACCCTTGATGTATCTCAAGATCCTCTTAATAGTATTCCAATGCTCTCTACCAGGATTTGCCATGTATCGACTAGCTGCTCCCACTGCTTGTGCAATGTCTGGTCTTGTACATATCATGACAAACATTAAACTTCCCACTGCTGATGCATACGGTACTCGAGACATCTCCATCCTCTCTGCTTCATTGCTAGGAGACATACTTGAGGATAATTTGAAATTAATAGGAAGTGGGGTCGAAATTGGCTTGCAATCTTGCATGTTGAAGCGTCGCAAGATTTTCTTTAAATAATTCTTCTAAGAAAGCCAAATCTTTCTTTTACTTCTGTCTCGGTAAATTTGCATCCCTAGAATCTTGTTTGCTGGTCCCAAGTCCTTCATATCAAACTCCCTAGCCAACTATGCCTTTAATTCTTGGACTCGATCTTTGTTGGGGCCTATTACCAACATGTCATCCACGTACAACAACAAAATGATGAAATCTTCTTCAAACCTCTTGTAATACGTACAATGGTCTGAACTGAGTCTGTTGTACCCAAGGCTAATTATGAAGGAATCAAATCTCTTGTATCAACACCTCGGCGCCTGCTTGAGACCGTATAGAGATTTGTTCAACCTGCAAGCCAAGTTCTCCTTGCCTATTTCAGCAAAACCCTCTGGTTGGAGAATATAAATTTCTTCTTCAAGTTCTCCATGAAGAAATGCAGTTTTCACGTCTAACTGCTCCAAGTGAAGATCAAATATAGCACACATTGCTAAGACTACTCTGATTGTCGTAAGTCGTACCACTGGAGAAAATATCTCATTGAAGTCTATTCCTTCTTTCTGAGCATATCCTTTCATCACTAATCTTGCACGATACCGCTCCACTTGATCATTGCCATCACGTTTTATCTTGTAAACCCATTTGTTGCCAATGGCCTTTCTTCCTTGTGGTAGCGGAACAAGATCCCAAGTATTATTCTTGTGCAGAGCTTCAATCTCCTCTTGCATTGCTGTCATCCACATAGATACATCTGTGCTTTTAATAGCCTCATGGAAAGTTGATGGCTCTTCATCCTCTGTTAGAAGACAGTATGCAATGTTACTTTCAGTAACATATTCTGAGTGCCAAGCTGGTGGTCTTCTTTCACGAGTCGACCGCCAAACTTTAGGAGTTTCAGACTCTATGTGTTCTTGCTCTTCATGCTCTGGTACAGCTTCAGAAGAAGCATGATTTTGAGTATTTTCCACATGGACTGCTGTAGTCTCCTTTAGAATGCTATTATGCTCTTCCATTTGCATTTTACCTTCTGCAAATATGACATCTCTGCTGATAACTACCTTGTGGGTAGTGGGATCCCACAAGCGATACCCCTTCACTCCATCAGCATATCCCAAGAATACACATTTTTTGGATTTTGAATCCAGCTTGCTAACTTCTTGTGTATTGTACATCACGTACACAGGACTTCCAAATATATGCAATCGAGAATAATCAGCTGGTTTTCCAGTCCACATCTCCATCGGTGTCTTCAGCTCAATTGTAGTTGATGGAGATCGATTTATCACATAACAGGCGGTATTGACTGCTTCTGCCCAGAATGACTTTCCTAGACCTGCAGCCTTCAACATTGCTCTTGTTCTTTCTAATAGAGTTCTGTTCATCCGCTCTGCCACTCCATTTTGTTGTGGAGTGTATGCCGTTGTGAACTGTCTTTTGATACCTTCATATTGACAGAAGTTATCAAATTCATCACTGATATATTCTCCTCCATTTTCAGTCCTCAAACACTTGATCTTCTTTTCAGATTCAAGTTCCACCCGCGTTTTGAAAGTTTTAAAGACTGTAAGCACATCTGCCTTCCTTCTAATTGGATACACCCAACATCTTCTGGAGAAGTCATCTATGAATGATACAAAGTATCTTGCTCCTCCCAAGGATATAACTGGTGCTTGCCAAACATCAGAGTGAATTAGGTCTAAGATGCATTTGCTCTTAGTTGTTGATGTGCCAAACTTCAACCTGTGTTGTTTACTTGTAACACAGTGCTCACAAAAAGGTAAAGTAACCTTTGTAAGCCTAGGGAGTAACTTCTGATCAGAGAGAACCTTTAAACCTTTCTCTGACATGTGACCTAGTTTTTGATGCCACATCATCGTCTTCTCTTCTGCAGGACTGGCTGATGCGATTGATGCTTCTGCCTCATGATGTGTTTCTCCCATTAATGCAAATATATTTGCAACTGTCTTTCTTGCCTTTAAAACCACCAGCGCTCCTTTGATGATTTTCATGATTCCATTGTCTGTTCGGATCTTACAGCCAAGACTATCAAATTGTCCTATGGACAAAAGATTCTTCTTTAAGTCTTTCACATATCGCACTTCTGAAATAGTACGAATTAAGCCATCATACATCTTTAATTTGATGGTGCCAATGCCAACAATCTCTAAAGCATGATTATCACCCATAAACACTTTGCCTCCAGAGATAGGTTTATATGTATGGAACCAATCTCGATGAGGAGTCATATGCCATGTTGCTCCTGAATCCATTAGCCAGACCTCAGTGAGCTCTTCTGTATCTGTAGAGATTGTCACTGCTTCACTATATAAAACATCTCCATCTTCTGAGGTGCTCGCAACACACCCTTGAGATTTTGATGACTCTGCAGTATTCTCTATACCCTTTTTAAACCAACAATCCTTTTTGAAGTGCCCTTTTTTACCACAGTTGTAGCATTTCACAGTCTTCTTACTTCTTGATTTGGACCTCCCCTGCCTTTGACTTCCACTGGAGCCACGCTCCGTTGATCTTCCTCTTGACACCAACAACACCTCTGCTTGGTTTGAACTGTTTCTGTCTCCTTTGTTTTTGCGCCTATTTTCTTCTTCCAAGATAGTGGCTGCAACATCATCGAAGACTAAATAGTTTGAGAGGATATTATTGGTCAAGTTGATAATAAGCTGATCATACGAATCAGGAAGACTTTGAAGTAGAAGCTCTGCACGTTCATTTTCCTCTATTTGATGACCCAACGTAGTGAGTTGTGAAAATAGAGTTCTTATTGTGTTGAGGTGGTCCATCACTAACGTGGTTTCTGCCATTCGAAGGGTATAAAGTCTCCGCTTTAAGAAAATCTTATTGTGCAAAGACTTGGACTTGTATAACTTTGATAGAGTCTCCCATATCTCCTTAGCTGTTTTCTTCTCCGCCACACTTGATAATACTTCATCGGCTAATGCTAAATGTATATTAGCAATAGCATTGCCATCCATCTCATTCCATTTTGCATCATCAATGATCTCCGCGAGTCGATCCCCAATTGCTGCCAAGCAATTGTCTTTCCTTAAAATTGCCTTGATTCTCATTTTCCACAGTGAGAAATTGCTCCCATTAAATCTCTCAATCTCGTACTTTGCTGCCATTATATTCACCGAGATCTATTCAGTTATCACTGTTTCACAGGTCTGTAACGTATATAGAAATAGTATCGTATGAATAATACTTCACTAAGTAAGTTCCCAAGAAAGATTGGAGGGG
>NW_011502857.1:7966-15701 GCF_000495115.2 Populus euphratica | reverse complement strand
CAAATTATTTAATAGATAAAGTATTCTCGTCAAAATCAAGTTTTACATGATTTTTTTTATATATGAATCCTGTAAAGAAAAACTATTATACTTAACCAAACTGAAAGTTATTATTTTATGTTTGATTCAGTTTTTATTAAAAAATAATAATTAAAACTTGTTTTTAAAAAAAGTTTAAAATTGGTTCAAATTAATCGATTTCAGTTCAATTTGATTATTTTGAAAAAAAACCGATTCAAATCAGTTTAGTTCAATTTTTTTTTGTTTGACTTGGTTTTTTTAGTTTGATTCGGTTTTTTTAGTTTCAAATTTATAAAATCAAAACCGAACCAAATTGGTCTTTTTTTTCAAAATTCTAATTGGATTTTTCATGATTATATTAAAAATATAAAAAATTTAAAAAAAGTTACTTTAATGTTTACTTTGAAATAAAATTATTCTTTTTAAAATAAAAAATTTGTCAAAGGTTACCCTTGTGGTTGGGTGTGATAGCTTTTTCTTTTTTAATATACAACCTATTTAATATAAAAAGTGTCATCATTAAAAGTAAGTTTTACATGTTTTTCCTTGCTTTTTTATGTAAAGCTTTTTTATGTCAATCTTCCAAAAAAAGATAAATTTCCAAATACAAATCAAGAGTTTGCTATAAAATACTATAAAAGTATTTTTAAAAGTATTTTTTATTTAAAAATATATTAAAATAAATATTTTTTTATTTTTAATGTTAGCATGTTAAAATGATTGAAAAACACTAAAAATAACTTTTTAAAATAAATAAATAAAAAATTAAAATGCATGGTTGGATCGCTTAAAGTGATGCATAGCCTTTGAGATTTTCAATTCCAATAATTTGAATTACAGATCTATTATGCCTATGTAAAAAACCTAAAATATATGTTTTTGAGCTAGATGGGTAAGTATACTTTTGAGCTTAATAGGAACTGGTCCATTTGCCCACATAATTTGCCGCAAATTGGACTAACTTTTTTTAAGATGTCAAAAAAGAGTGTGAGAATTTTTTTGCAATGCTATTAAACCTAGGTAGCGGCTAAATCATGAAAGTCCTTGACTTGGTCCTGCATGGTGTGAGTTTTCAACCAAACCATACAAAAGCTAATTTAATGTAAATTAGTTGATGTAATAGGTTTAAAGTAAATTTAAATGATCAGTTAAAAAAACTTAAAATATTTTTTAAAAAAAATATTAAAATAATAACATATTAAACTAATCCAATTACACAGTTCATGAATTTAATTGAGTTTAATAATTTTTTAAAAGTAACTTTTACTTAATTATATGTTAGAAATGAGATACATGCAAAATCAAACATCAATAATAAAATAAATATTTATTTGAAACCATAATAACCATAAAAAAAATAAAAAAAATCATTTATAAAATCTATTTTTTAACCAACTAAACATTAATGGATGAAACCGATGAAAAATAATATTTTTTTAATTATTATTGACATGAAATAAAAGATCAAATTGCTTCTAATATGAAAATCAAGCACTTAAGCCAACTTTTAAAAGTGATTTTTTTAATAAAAAAATCTTATACCCAAGTTAAATATTATTTTTTATTTATAAGTATTATAGAAACTTAACTTAAAAAAAAAATATATTAATAACTTCAATCAATTAAAAAATATCAATCCACAGTAATTGAAGGAGGGTGAATGTGGAAGCCATTGTAGAAAAAAAATAGTAAATTTATTGTTTAAACTCATACATATAATATTGATTCAAGCAAATCGTTTAAACTTATATTAATATTTTAAATTTATAAAATTTTTATTTGTCAACTAATTTAATACTACATAATAAAATTAAAAAAAAATAACTAGCCAAAGTGAAAAGAAAAAGAAGAAGAAGAATGAGCATCAAATGTGAAATGAGAAAAAAATGAAGGGGTAAAATTGAAAAAGAAAACAAATTAAAAAAATTATTTAAAAAACAAAATTAAAAGAATAAGAATTAAATTTGATAAATAAAAAAAAATCAAAAGAGAATATAATCTGAGACAAGAAAATTTGAGAAATGAATTATAACAAATGACATGTCTAATAAAATCAGGCAAAAATTCGTATTCGACTATTGGCTTGCAATCACAGGTAAAGAAAGCACTAAGAAATCACTGTTTTTGTTAGTTTATTATTTATATTTAATTTTGAATTCTTAGCTTAATTAAGCTAGCGTGAGAGAGATGCATAACCAGCCTCTCATGGCCCAACCCTTTATCAAGATCAAACAAATTTATCATCACTTCGCTGGAAACAAAACTACAAAATACATAAATATTTACAAATTCAATATTATTGGCTGTAAAGGCGTTTTTGAGTCCGTGACCGCAACAACCCTTTTGATTTACACCAAAAAAAAAATAAATCATAATTCTATTAGACATGCTCCTTCTTGGGAAGGCATCCAGTACCATGGTAAAAGCTTGCATTGCTCTATATACCAGGATTCAGTTGTCCCAACCAGTGAAACCACATTTCTTTACGAGAACACAAATTCCGGCAACAATCACATTTCCTTCTTTTATGTCCAAAAATATGTTCCTACGGCAATACTTCAAAACAAAAAAGGTTGGAAAACTGGTGCAGAATGCACCTTTTTTTCTTCTTCTTTTTTTGCCGAAGACTGGCTATCCATCCCTCTCGTTCAAGCATCAGCAATTTGCTTCTACAGCTCGTCGGTCAACAGCAAAATATTGTCTAGAAGACATATTCTTCAGGAGGTGCTTCTTCTGGAATCTAGTTATGCACAAGGAAGAGACCAATTAGACTCACTAAGGTCCAGAAATCAAGAATTACAAAGCCTAAAATTCACTTAAAAAGTAATTGCATAGAAAAACCAATTGCTAATGCAGTTGCAGTGCTGACACTTCTAGCTCCTTCCATATTTCAGTTTCTCAAAATTTATGGGCTACCAAAAACTGATCTCTCAGTTCATAACCTCTGACTGGAAACACAGATCTAATTGCAAGTCCCATGTAAGAGAAGCAAAGAAGGAATTCCATACCTCTCCAGGAATCCATTTTTCCTTCAACCAGATGCTTGCATCCCCAGAAAAAGTCTCCCTTTGCACCATAGTTCTGAAGGATTATAAAAGGCAAATAAAAATTTAGCCGTGCGCATCTGATGTGAGCCAATAGACAAGTTAGAATTTTGTGTTCAAAACATTTTTCAAATTCTATCTACAAAAACACCCAGTAAAGAGACAGGATTATGTCTGAGTGGAAGGTAGTTCAAAGAAGATAAATGTCAAGCTAGAGAACAGTGGTTTAAAAAAAAACGATACATAAATATGAACTTGGATTCATCCTAGATGCAAGCTAAATGGAAAAGGAATGCCTTCGGCTAAGAAAAATTACAACTAAGGAAAATTGTGTAATGCAAATGCAAATTCAATGTTCTTAGACCTTAATCTTCTGATAATGACGAAGAGAGGTCTTGATTGTTATAAGTAGCAATTCCAACTCAAAACATACATCATTGTTTATGCTTAGAACGTGAAGTGGCACTCAGAAATTCATAATTTCAACAGACCACTTCTAGTTTGCTTTAAAACTACACGTTCTTGACATGCTTACACTGGCTGAACATTTGTAGTAGCTTGCCCTGCTGCATTAAAAGCTGAATTGAGCCCGTTGGAAATGCTAAGAGGGTGGATTGATGAGTTTTGCATTGACAATGGAGAAGAAGAAATATTTTGAATGCTGTTTACACCACTGTTGCCAAAGCCTGCTATATTGCGGGAGAAGGAATTTCCAAGTGCCTGATTAGGGAGTTGGCTGCCAAGCAGGCCTGTCATATGACTGATAATCAGAAGGCATGGATCATAACAGGCACATCAAAACAGAAAGTACCAAAACCTACAAAATCGCACCGGCATTTATGGATGGAAAATTGGTTGTTCCAAATGCACTTGAAGTCTGGCTAGAATTTGAGGCATTTGCAGAGAGAAAATTATTTGTCCCAAATGCACTCACAGTCTGGCTAGAATTTGAAGGAAGATTTGATTGCCCAAAGACAATGTTTGATGGTGCAGGGGGGCTGAAAAGAAAATAGGTTAACATATATAAAAAGCCAAGGAGATAGCAAGGAACAAAATTTCATTAAATTAATAATTTCTACATGACTGAAACAAAATCAGAACGCTCGGAAAGGTTTTCTTGCCTTACTCCAAATGCAGTCAAAGGCTGACTTGGTTGCCCAAAGGCATTATTTGATGGTGTAGCAGACCTGAGAAAACAGAGACAATTTGCTTGAAATGACTAATGAAAGCCTAAGAAATATTAGGAACAGGATTTCAAGAAATAAAATCAAGCAGGCACCATGGGTTCAAGGAAAGAATGGAACAAAAACCTCATATTAAGAGAAGTCCCCAGTTGACCAAAACTGGAAACTGATGGAGGCGCAGTATTTTGAGCAGTAGCTGGAGTTGCATTGGCAGTGGCTCCAAAGAACGGACTCTGACCAGCAGGAGCAGGCTTTAAGGAATTGGGATTATGGAGAAGGTTATTGAACTCAATCAACTTCGAATTGAGTAAATTTCTCTCCTTTTCAACCTGCAAAGGATGTGTTTAGTAATAACTGAACAAGGGCAGCAACATTAGTTTTAACTTAGATATCTAATCTCTATGCTCATCTACAATGGCATCCTTCTAGAGCCAAAGTGATTTTTTTAATCTTTTCTTCTGTTCTTTGTGGCTTTACCAGATTTTATTCAAATAGAAGCAATGATCAGTACATAGTTTATGTGATTGTTCATAAAACCATAAAAATTAAAAATAGAGTTTTTTCAAATCAACAGTTTGAATATATCATCTCTGGGAAGTTTCACTTCAATATATTATAGATTTCTCAAATCTCATACCAATGTCCCATCCACATACATAAGAATATGAATCCCATCATCCATAGGACTCATAATTGCATCTATGAAGGGTTGTTTCCTTTGATATGCCCTAGAAAGTTATAGATAGTTTTAATTGAATCCCTCAAAGTTTCAGTTGTCTATTTAACTTTGTAAACTCCTCAGATTTAATTCCACGTGTTTGAAAACAAAATCGCAAGCAGAAACAGTGAGAGAACAAATGATGATGGATAACAAAACATTAGTATCTGCTGTTAATAAAGTATAAGCAAGCAGAAGAGTGGGAAAGCAGTCTGCTGTATTTTTCTTACAATTGATTGCAAGCTCAACCCACACTTATAATCATCATATGCTGCAGCTCGCAATTCTTCGTAACTAACATCACCAATAATGTCACATGGGCCACTGCATACAGACAAAAGGAAAAGCTCAGTCCAATGCATCCTCAAAATAAAAAGAAAGGAACAAAACTTGTCAGACAGTTTCAAATCAGACGGTGGAAGTCCATTGAGACATAAAAAAGCCATGATTATAGAAACTTAGTATCATCATTCGTAATCAGACAGTTTCAAATCAGACGGTGGAAGTCCATTGAGACATAAAAAAGCCATGATTATAGAAACTTAGTATCATCATTCATAATCACATTACTTCAGAAATTTATTCCAAACATGCATTTTCAAGAAGCACAAGCTGGTTTTTCATTCCTAATGATTGTTTTATCATTGAATTTCATCCTTTCAGCCTAACAGGGACTGTGCTAGTCTCTTTTCTCCATTTCAATCAAACTACGTTGACTCTAGGGGTAGATCTTATTAAATGTACATCTTATTTTTTTTGAATGATGGAACCTAGGTGTCTTCTTTATCCTTGGTGTAGCTAATAAAGAAATGCAAATGTTCTGTTTTAACTCTATTCAATCCAAAACCTTTTCTAGAGAATTGGTCATGGCTGTTTAACGCTGACTAATTGATGTCCATCACAAATGGGATTATTTCTGTTTGAAAGAAAAAAAGCGGGCTTAAACTCAAGATTACAAGACCAAAGACAGGATCCAAGAAAATGACAAGAAAACAACATTATAGTATACCATGAACGTAGAAACAAAGGAAACAACTATATACAACGTGAATGCATTGGCAATTGATGATCATATGATCTATATTGCGGATGTTTCAAGATTTTTTCAAGTGATAAATTGGAGTTAGAAAGACACACTCTTTCAAATGACCATAGCATGTAAGCTTCCAAAGCGGTCTCTCATGCTCAAAATCTTCAGCAATGAGACGTTTACACGAATCAGGATCCGCGCAACTGCAAACAAGCCAAATGGACAGTTTAATTAGGTACAAGTAAAACAGAGTCTCAGCAAAAATAAATGAAATTGTTTATTTGAAGGTATAGCAGAGTAGTAAATAGGAGGAATTACTTATGATTGGCAGGCTGATTGTCAGGTCTTTGACGCGATGAAGGGGCAGAGGCACCACGGGACCATTTATTCTCAAAAGGCTGAAGCACAAACACAATAAAACAGCAAGTATTATTATGAGTAACAAAAAACGAATCATAAAAATAAATAAAATCATGATCGAGTAATAAGCGTAAAAATGCAAGCATGTACAATATATAAAAAGAAGAAGGAAAAAAAGAAGAAGAAAAATTTGCGGGTTAAAGCAATGTGTGTGTGTGTGTGGAGGGAGGAAGGGAAAGAACCTTGAACTGTTGAGGTCTGTTATTAGCAGAATTATTGGAGGCAGGCCCAAAAGGACCGTTGGGTCTTTGCTGTTGCTGTCGATTGCCAAATCCAAAAGAGTTATTGTTGTTATTGGGTGTTTGCTGATTGCCAAATCCAAAGGGATTGTTGCTGGATTTGGGGGGTTGCTGAGGAGTGACATGAAGAAATTTGCATCTATCACCATACTGACAGCTAAATCAAAAAACAAAAACAGCAGAGTAGCTGGTATCAGCAATTAAACCCTACACCCGTAAGATAATAATTAGCTGCTGACAAATAAGAAGATACTGATAATTGAGAAGGATGAAGATGAGGTGATTAAATACCTGCCACGCTGAAAATTCCTACAAGGTTCCTTCTTTTTATACATTGTTATTCCTGTTTCTCTCTGAATTGAATGAAAATGGTGTTTATTTATTATTACTTCGCTTTTAGCTGTGCTTTGCTTCCCTCCCTCCCTCCCTCCTGATTTTCATACCACAGAGAGAGAGAGAGAGAGAGAGTTGGGTTGGGCCATGCTAGCCCAATCATGTTAAACAAGAGCCCACCATCAATCAAAGTTAAACTATCATACTGGGACGGGGACTGGGACTGGGACTGGGGATGGGGATGGAGGCTACTGACTAGTAAACAAAACAGATGGAAGAGAGAAAGAGGAAGAAGATGAAGTGATGAGATGTGCAGTATAATGGGTGTGTGTGGAAGGGTGGAAAGCTTAGGCTTGAGAAGGCCGAAGAGTATTATCTTTATCAAGAGCACTCCTAATCATGATCATGCTCAAGATGATCCCACCAACAAGAAACAACCCATTTCTGGAAAGCCCACCAGCAAACAGCTCCTTTCAGAAAATAATCAACTTCGCCTCTTCTTCCCCAGATTAGGAAAGGTGGAGCACCGGTATTATCATCATCACTCTTGTATATGTCAGTCCCCAGCTATATAAATATTGGCTTGTGCATGTAAACGTCTCTCTGTGGTGCGGTTGAAACCAATACCTTTTAAGGAACTGGCAAACACAGATACAGTTTCTGACGTGTTAAAGCACCTCCTCTTCCCAAACATTTCCATGATTGTGAAGGACACTCTGGTTCTCCTCCACCTAAACACAGACACA
>NW_011502857.1:0-7956 GCF_000495115.2 Populus euphratica | reverse complement strand
GGCACCCGCTTCATCGTCCACCAAATCTCGTACACATTCCTGCTATGGAAGAACAGGGTGCCGGGATGGATGGGAAAGAACTCAATATGATGAATTCTGTTATGAATAAGCTCTTTTAGACGGAAGATGTTTCAGACAATACATGTCGTGAGATTGAACTCGAAAATGAAGTTGATGATTCCATCAAAACAATTGATAATTCACAACTTAAAAGAGAGTGAAGGTGATATTGATGGAGACGACGATAATCTCATAATTAATATATTGAGTGGAGCACAGGCAACCATGGTAGTTGATCAGGGACTGATTAATATCCCATCAATCATAAATCTTTGCATTCTTTTTTTACATCTCCTGGTTATTCGCTTTCAAGTTTGAACTTGTTAGGCTTCAGCCTGAACAAGTTACTACTAGAAAGGAATAGGAGAAAAGAAGAAGTAGAAGAAGAAGAAGAAGAAAAAGAGGAGAAGAGTTGATACAGAAATTGTTACTTCATTCATTGCCTGGTCCTCACTAATCTCATAGAGTCTTATTTATATCTTGAAGCTTACTGACTTTCCTCTAACTTCCTATAACTACCTTCCTAATTGTTACTAACTGAATCAACTATCTATCTATTATGCACATGCTAATTTCAATTCATCACATGATAAATGCCAAGTCAAGCCAATGTTATACTATAACCAATCTTTTGCTGCAACCACTTCTTTCCAAAGCAAAGGTTCGTCACAGAACTTGATGGTGGCACGAAACCGACGCCAATACAGAGAAGATTTTAGCTCAAAACTAAGTCCAAACACCAAGAAAAAGAAGGGCAAAACCGAGCCCAGCAAAGGAAGACGAACGAAGGGCTAAACCATATATAGAAGGGCAACACCTAATCCGGAAAGGCAAAACCGAGCCTAACATGGAAGGAAGAAGACAGGCCAAACCAAATCTAGAAGGGCAACACCTAATCCATAAAGGCAAAACCGAGCCTAACATGGAAGGAAGAAGAAAGGGCAAACCCGAGGCCAAATGGTGGAGAAAATGGGCTCAAAACTGAGTCCGAAAGTGCTGTAAACGGGTTTTAAAGGCAGTTAGTTGTTAGTTAATTTAGTTAGTAGAGTTATTTACAAGGTTGTTAGTCATTGTATATAAGCTGGAAATAATAAACCTGTAACTCAGATGATGACATTGAACAATTTTAGCAGCTAATGCTTCGTGTTAAAAATCAAGTTCTCCTAAAAATTCAAGATATTATTTCAACTATCAATGCTCTTCAATACTAAATAAATATTCAACCAATTATAAAGGGAATGAATGTTTATGTTCAATTTTCATCACATCAAGAACCTACTACAGTGGATTAAAATATTTTCAAAGAGGTAAAATGATCTTCTTTAACTGAATTTGAGATTAGTTCTAGAGAGAAACAAGAAGTGAGTTTTGAAGAAAATGAAGTGAAGCTTGATTCTTTGAATAATAAAAAATATTGTTTACTGTGTGAATTGTACGAACCTTTTGAAAATGAAGAGTTTGAAGAAAAGATTGAAAGTTCTCGTGTGAAAATACAAGAAGCTGAAAATTATATAAAGAAAGATGAGGGTGATGTTGAGGAAGTTGATGAGGAAAAGAAGACTAAAATTAAGGAGGATTCTCATGGATGACAGATCTCAACGAACAAAAACCAATCCAGTTGTGCAAGTCTGAGAAGATCATCAAGGAAGAGTATGTTTCCTTTTATAAGAGCTTGACCAATGTTTAAGAGGATTATTTGGCTGTTAAACACTTTTATGTAAAGTGTCAACTAGAGTTCAAGGCTAATTTTTATTAAGAGGATTATAAAATTGTCAGTGTTATCAGGAAGAACTCAATGAATAATTTTTGAATTTTTGCATAGATCCATGAGAACAAGAATCTCTTGAAGAGGAGCATATTGTTACGAGCTTAAGAGGTCAATTGTAGCCTGGTAGCCAAGGAAGAAGAAGTGGCATGTGAAGGAATGCAGTAGCAGAAAAGGCAACAGCTAGTATTTGGAAACAGCATGGAACTGAGCACGTGAGGATAGTTAGAGTTAATTGTAGTTAGTTAGTTGTTAGTTAATTCAGTTAGTAGAGTTAGTTACAAGGTTGTTGGTCATTGTATATAAGCTGAAAATAATGAAATTGTAACTCAGATAATGATGCTGATTAACAATTTTAACAGTGAACTGTTAAGTTCTCTATCTCTCTCAATTTTAGTAGGGATAGAAGATGATGGCGGCTCGTGGGTTGAAATCGCTTTCTGTTCTTCCATTAACTTCCTCAAGAACACTCCATTCTACTCAATTTTACAACATGATGACTAGAAGACATCGAGGCACCTTAAGCTGCTCATGCAGCAGCTTTTGAATTTCAATTTGTGTGCGCAAAGCCTCTGTTACTTGAAAGTCTCTGCAAGAGAATAATTCATTGGGGGGTTTCCATGAACCAATGAAGAAGGAGGGAAAGATAAGAGGATACTAATCATTGACCTGTTGGGCTCATTGACACGTGCATCATTGTCATTGCCCGACGATGAAGCTCCATTCTTCTCTGCAATGGTGGGAGTGCTTCTGTCTTGACACCGAGAAGCAAAAGCACGTAAAAAGTTAGGATTAGCAGTCACAAGCTTTAAAAGAAAGAGAGGAAAAGATGTGGTAGAACCGATTGGAACCATCACAGAGCTATTTTTGGTGCTTACTTGGAAGTATTTGATCTCTGAGAACACGAAGAGTATCTGAAGATTTTTTTTCTTTTTCATGGTGATACCAGTATAACCACAAAACTGAACTGAAGTTGCTTGTAAGAGCTATCCAGAATCCTCAAAAACAAGGAAAAGCACGTGAAAAAACAAAAATTTCCTCTGTGCTGCTACATTATTAGAAATCCATCGGCAAGTAATTATTTCGAATTAGTCGAGCTGACCATTGTTAATTAATTTAATGTTTATGAAGGGCAATTTCTTGAGTTCCCTGGTCTCCCATAAAATCTTGCTATATTTTATTGGAATTCGCATTTGGATTTCATATTCATCTGTATCATTTACCGAAAAAAGAAAAAGAAAAAAATTCATTGACGTAGTAAGAATTAATTCACTTTCATTCCTATAAAAGTGGTTCTAATCCATCGCCGAGTTTAAACCTTTACATCGGCAGACGTTGTGCTTATTAACGACACGGCCGGCGTCGAATTAAAAAAGAGAAAGAACTCGAAAGGGTGCGGCATTTCCTACAACTGCACGGCCTTCTTCGAGTTGTACAAGGTTCTGTTAGATAAAAGTCTGGAGGAATTGGGACATCGAAGCCTAACATCACAAGGGTAGTTCCCAGTTTGAGATTTCTAGTGATCAGTTTAAAATATTTAAAAACATGTTAACATAATTTTTTTATTTAAAAAAATTATTTTTAAAATCAACATTAAAATAATTTAAAAACATAAAAAAAAATATTTCATCATTTTTAAAAACACAGTTTTCACCACATGTACCCTGTCTGAGCTATTTCATCTACCCTGTCTGAGCTATTTCATCGAAATAACACTTGGGATCCAGTCTTCTCCTTCAGACATTCCAGAATACAAAGACGACTTTCAGACTTCTCTCACTGAAATAGAATTCCCCTTGCAAGAGTAGCTTCATCAGTTGACCGTACAAGTAAATGCACACAAAGTTACCACACCACCATATAAAACACAACTTCATCCTCTAATAAACTAGAAGATGGAATAAATTGTATCATCATAAAGAACCACCATTAGATAAATCTGAAAGATGCACGTGACATAATCAAAGTACCCAATAAAGTCCATCTCAAGTTCTGTTTGCCTACGCCTTTTTAGTGCATGACCACAGGAAACCGTCGTAGATCTTGTGTTACGTTTACATATATTGGGGGGGGAAACACTGCTAAAAATTAACGTTACAGTCCAACATCATCATCAAGGCAAGATTTTGAGGAAAATGCCTTTACTGGCCCCCATTTCTATCTATCTTTGAGTTCCTGCTCGAATTGGAGCAGCTTTTCACGGACAGGCTGTAAAAACAGCTTCAAATCCTGACTGATCTGCAGCTTATCTTGCTGCGAGAGATCCTTCTCGTCCTTAAGCTGTACTTGCATCTAGAATAGCAAGAGCAAAAGATTAAGATTTATCATTAAAAATCTTTAATTAATCATTAGACTAGAGTCTATATGCAGATGAGAGCAACCTGACAGGCTAGCACAAACCTCCATAAAAATAGATACACGTAGAAATGGTTTGATAAAATAAAAGTGCCACCGGTTAATATGACTCACGCAAGTTTATGGGCTATTTGACCTTTTGTCTGCTATATAATTGTTCATGGAATTACCACACGTTACAAGCAAGGCCTCACTGTAGGAATTACTCTTTTCCACGCTATTAAATAAAGAACTGAAGTGTCTTCTCATCTTTTAGTTATTTTGATGAGAAGATGATGGCGCAAGCAGGAGGGAGTAAAGCATCACAAAAACAACCTGGCCTAACATACAGAGGGGTTTTGCACTATATTTCCAAAGGTCACCCTAAATTTCCCTATATTTTCCTGTCACTTCCATCTAGATTTCATTCTATACTCCAAACACTTCGATGGAAATACAGAAACTTACCTGCAGGTCATCCAGCTCACCAAATGAAAACTCGGGAAAATCTATGTCACCCTTCACCATCCTTTTCTCCTCTTTCACAGTCCATTCCCCTATTTCCACGGACATAACAACTCTTTCAGGATAGAGTAGATAGATCAAGATGGGAAAGGAGGCCATTTTAAATGACACCAACTTACCTTTAACTTTCAATGTCAACTCATAGGTATATCCAACACGTTTCTTGTTCCTCACGATCACCAAGAATGCCTGCTCACTCAAGTGGTAACCGAATTAAACTTCCCACGCATATCAAATATGCAGGATATTGAAAACATGATAATGACAGAAATATTTGTGCAGGACCTCTTCTAAAATAATAATGAGACGTCAGAAAGGAAAAAGAAAAAAAAAGGAAGAAAAAACACTAACAACAAAATAATGTGAAGTAGATTAAGGGTTTGAATCTAAAAGGGGCCATATTTACATGTAAGATTATCAAGTGGTAACCAATTATCACACATTTTTCTGACTTTCAGTCCAATTTCGATCTGCTCTAGAGAGCACTAGAACTTCTGGTTTGCTTTTTCATGATATTAGCCATATATAGGACAATTCAAAGACAACACAGAACGACAGCAATCAACCAACATAAAAAAATATATAGTGTCTTTTTACCTGTTTCCCCAGATAAAAACAAAGTGGAAATATGATAGCGGGACTGGAGTAGTTCAAAGTGGCGACTTTTCTGTCATATACTCTTATAAAGTCTTGGATTGGTCCAAAGTATGGACAATAGTTTTCAATGGAAAGCAAGATGGATATCTCAACTTCCTCTAGACTTCTTCTATTTTTTTCTTAGAAAAAATTCAAGGAGCTGTCTAAATTAGGAATGTGACCACTGGTAACTTCCAAAAGAGAGGCAAATATTAGCAAAGTGAGTTTTAATTAAAGCAGCTGAATCAATCAATCAAGTCATCTATTCTTACATTAAACAGGCTAGAAGCTCTAGGGATTTAATCGGTAGAGTACAGCTGCCTGGCTAAGGTGTTCCTTTTGTATAAGCAGCAACGATATGTAGGAATGTGCATCACTAACCATGTTTTTGAAAGCATTACAAAAAGCATTCGACAGAGAAGAAACTTCTCTTGCCTATTTCAAAGATATTAGAGCACCATTTCAAAAGTAATACACAGTGGTGTCAGTAATCAGACACGAAGGGAAATTTCTAAACCTCTGTTGTTGTAAATATTGTATGTAAAAAAATAACAACTTTGAAGATGCATTATAGAACAAGGTATTTATCTAGCCTAAACTTTCCATCTTTACGGGATAAAAAAGAACTTACATCACCAGAACATTTGGACACTTGTGCTATTTCTGCTCTGCCACCAGAGAACTCCAAGGAGGCCACCGACAGGAGCAGCTCCTGCGATATAGGAAGAACGAATGTGTAGAATATCTGGTAATATTGATTTTGACAAATGAAAGAGAGAAGAGGGAATTCGGCAATAAAATAGAGTATAGGTTCACCTTTATCCTATTGGTGGCCCAATTATTAAGATTTTTCTCCTCCCATGTTCCAGCCTGCACAAGGTTATTAGCAATTAAAAAAATTATATAAATGTAATGATAAAAGAAGAAGAAGAAGAAGGGTACCGTATTCCAGACAGAACCAAGGTTGTTGGGTTGAGAAGGGAGGTGGTCTTGAGGAGACAGCTTCTTAGGAAGGGGGAGGGGAGCTGCATCTGCTGTTGCTTCCCTCACCCAATACCTGTACGAGCCTTCTCCTCCCACTGATCCTTCTTTTTCTTTGTTATTTTTGTTACATTCTATGTCTCCTCCTCCTCCATTCTCCATTCTCTCTTCTTTTTCTTTCTTTCTTTCTATAAATAAAGAATCAATCCAATACTAAATAGCGACCAGGCAGAAAGAAAGAAAAGATCTTAGATCGATCGATAACAACCAACTTTTTATATAAAATATTCAGCCAAACAATCAAATAGTAATGGAGGCGTTGGCGGGGGCCGGGGTGGGGGTGGAGTTGGAGGAGCAGGGCTGCGGAAAGAGAGGCTGCTGCTGTAATTGCCTATTGCTTTAAGGGAAGAAAATTCCACGTTTTTCTTAATTTATTGTTCCTGTAATATTGGATTAACTATTATTGCTATTATTACTGGGGAAAAGGCCGGGAACCAGACTGGAAGCCTCAAGGCTCTTCTCGAAACTTCTTCTTATTGGGAGCCCCTTTGTTTTGTTTTTTTTAATTTTAGCTTAATAACATGTTATCCTTGAGAAGCACTCCACATTCCACGAACCCATCATCATTTGCTTGGGTCCAAGCCCGGTTCATCTAACCAGCCCGACTCAAATAACTGGCTCCTACTAGAAAAATGTGTATTGTATCCCAATTTTATTACTACTTTCTCGACCAGCCCGGCCATTTTCGACCCAAGCTTGGATTGAAAAGAAGCTTTCAGGTATCTCCTAGATTATTCACCTACGCTACATTTTAAGTTGGATTATTTTTTTTAATGTAAAAATAGATCAAGGTGTCGCTAATGTTTTTGTTAAAAAAAAAAATTAATTTAATTTAATATAATTCAATTGATTTAACGAATCTAAATATAATATGAATATTAATAAAAATATAATTTAATTCAAAATAAATTATTATATATACGGTTGATTATATTACTTTTGGATATTTTTCTATTGATTGGTCACCAACTGTAGAAACTCATTGTTTTTTGCAATTATCTTTATATCAAGTACATTGATTTAGGAAGCATTTAAAAATATAGGCTAACTTATTTAGAAATGTGCGCTAATATATGTTTTTAAAAAATTTAATTTTTTTTGTTAAAAATTATTTTTTTGTATTTTTTTTGTTAAAAAATAGTTTTTTGTATTTTTTAAATCATTTTGATACATTAATCTTAAAAATAATTTTTAAAAAATAATAAAAAAAATATTTTAATGCATTTCAGTAAGATAACAATCACAACCACACTTTTAAACATACATTTAAAGTCAAGAAAAAGTTTAATGTCGGCTAAAAGTCATGTGTTAGTTTGTTGCTAGTTTGTCATTTCTTGGAGACTTTATTTTGTATTTTCATGTTTGGATTATATAAATATATGATGTAAGCTTTGTAATTCCTGTGAATTGATTGTATGTTTTGAAATAATTATAGATATTTTGTAAGGATATGAGTGTGTTCATATAATTGATGTGATTATATTATTTCTAGCTATTTGAATTTTTTTTTTATTTTTAATCACAAGTGTTGGGGTCAATTTACACACACTTCAACTAATATCTTAAGACCCTAAAATTAATAACATGTAAGTGAC
>NW_011502850.1:0-15796 GCF_000495115.2 Populus euphratica | reverse complement strand
TTTGTTGGCATGTTTTAATGAAATTCAAAATTCTCTAAAAAAACTTTATTCTATATTAAAAAAATAATATTTTCTTAGTGTTTATAAAATAAGTAGTTGAAAAGTTAAAACTATACTCAAATATCACTCAGGCTTCTAGAAGGGAGTCAGTTTGAGCTAAGTTTCGGTATGAATTTATTATAAAATAATATTTTGGGCTACAAAAAATTATTTTTTGCTAACTAAAATTTAAAATTAGCCTGGTCCATGAAAAACTATTTTTTTCTTAACATTGTTTATCCATTCCAACCTATGAATGTTAATAGTTTCTTTTAAAAGCTTTTAATTTAAGTATAGTTATTTTTATTAATAGTATCCATGTTATGACTTAAGTTTTTTTATCAATTGCAAGTTTGAATAGATGTTTAATATGCATGCTAATATTCTTTTAATATATTTATGTTGAGAGCATGTTTGACATAAGTTTTGTTTTTTAGATTTAAAATCATATGCACTCTAGGCTTTCCTTGAATATTTTGTATATAGATAAATTAAATATCATTGCTTACTAGTCTAATATATTTATAATTTTTGAGAAACAAGTGTTACATAACATACCTATAAGAATGAAAGATCATGGCATAAACTTCATTATAGATAGACTAGGTGAATAAAATCAATTAAAATATACTATTTATGTTTTTTCATTATTATTGGTTTGGTTATTGTGGATGAAAAAAAGAATAACCATTGATTTGAACAAAATAAAATAGGCCCAACAAACCCAAGAATAAGAAAGGAAAAAAGAAAAAGAAATGAAAGAGAGAAATAAAGAGAAAAGGCATAACCAAACTCAATAAGAAAAAGAGATAGGTGAAAAAAAAGGGGGAGAGGGAAGAGAAAGAAGACTGACCCCACCAAATCTAAGAAGAACAAAAGAGGGGAAAAGAAAGAAAACAGGAGAGAGAGATAAAGGGCCTAACTGAGCCCAATAAGAAAGAGAGGATGAAGAAGGAAAACAAAAGGAGAGAAGAGAGATAAGAAACCTAACCTAGTCAACAAAGTTTGGCCTCATTAAGCCTAAAAAGAAAGAGACAAAGGAGAGAAGAAAAAAAAAAGAAGGAGAAGAGAGAAAATAAAGGCTCAAACAAGATCGAGAAGAACAAGGAAAAAAATAATAAGGTTTTAACTGATCTTAACAAAGCTCGACCCAATTGATCACAAAGGACAAAAGAGAAAAAAAAGAAAAGAATGTGTGGAAAATAATGGAGAGAAAGAAAGGAAAAAAGAAAAGAAAAGAAAAGTAGGTTACCATAGCACCATTATAGTTACTCTTCTAAAATATCCCAGACCACAGGGTGTACCTTATTAATAAAAATCCAAAGCTATCATGAAAAACCATCATCAAAGTTTAGAAGGATTTTCATATATCATCTAAAGGAGCAAGCTTAAGTATACATCAATATACTATTTGTATATGCTAGACACACTTCTTTTCTATTTTTTTATTTCAATCATTGATTCTTCAAGAACTTTTTATTCAAATCCTCAACTTAGCCCAACCTAGCCCAATAAAGGAGAGGAGAAGAAAAAGAAGAGTAAAATTTCCCAAATAGGCTTAATAACATCCACCAAGAAAATTGAGGGAGAAGAAGAAAAAAGAAAAGAGAAAGAGAGAAAAAAGGTGGTCAACCCAAATCAACATGCACACTATTCTTTTCGTGTTGTTAAATCTCATATTAAATATGATATAAGGGTCAAGATACTCTAAGTATATTGTCCTGAATTCTCTACTTTATAAGTTATCAGTGTGAGCACACAATTGAATTTCATGTTTTACAAGTTCTCAATGAGGTGTCTATTTAAATGTCTTGTTTTATAGAATGAAACTCTATATGAACAATTTATTTCATAGGTTAAATACAGTTATGATCACAATAAAATAATTATTTTTAATGACTACCCCTACAAGTAAGATACATGATATGTCTACAACCCTATTCTTTATAAGAAAGATACATGGAATTTGAAGGTATATAAACATCAAGGACCACTATTTATGGAAGAACAATAGATAAATATATATATAGACCACAACATAAATTCTTGTATATTTTTTTTTTCTATTTTCTATATATTATTTTTGTTTTATGCTTTACTAACTTAGATATTAAAAAGTTCTTTGTTTAGCATAAAGAACTTGTTTTGTAGGAAAATGTATATTATCAATCCAAACCCAATTCAAAAAAAAAAAAAAAACTAAAGTCTTCAAAGTTCATTAAACAACCATGGAAAGACATAAATTCAGTTAAAGGTTTTTTTTTTCCGCTTTGCCAAGTAATTATCTACTTCATGGCAATTTTCAAATGCAAGTTAGAGATGTAAAGCATTTTTCAATTAAACTAATAATGGGTCATATTTAGAGGAATAATTTATATGTGGCTTAAAGAGAATTATATATATTATAAAGTAATTACTTATTAAGTAGAGTGGGAACTAATATTTAGTACAAGAAAAACTAAAAGTGTCAAGAAAACATTATGGATCCACACTCAAAACACTATTGATTGTAATAATATTTTTTTTGTTTTTTTTCCTTATATATTTTTCTATATTATTTTGGTTGAGAATTATGCTCAATAATATATTTTGATTTTCTTGTTATGGTATTCTCATAGCGTTAAAAAAACATCTTAGCATTGTATTAAAGCTTGATTTAGTAAAATAGAGTTCAATTGTATTGCTTATAAAAAATTGATACTCAAGGAACCAATAAATTGACACTTAAGCAAAACATGAAGGTTATTTGTTAATTATTTATAAGGCATCTTTTTTAAAAAAATTCTAGTCTCTAAAGTTTTTTTTTTATCTTTTTAATTTGAAACTTCTATATTTTGGTCCAAAAATGTATTTTGTTCACAAGTAATTCAATACCAAGTTTGAAAGTTAGACAAATGGTCACTAGCAAAAGGTGAAGGAGAGGGAAAGTTGTTGGTAACTTGTTTTTCAACAACCAACTAAATAGATTATAATATTAATGAGTTTTATTTAATAAGAAAAGTATTGTAAAGATGTTAATCTCTTATATTGCAGAAAAGATGAATTGGGAATTAGAAATGTTTTGTTATCCAGGTTGATTTTTTATTTTTTGATCAATTAAAGGTTGTTTTGATATTAGATATGTGTTTATTGAGGTTTATGAATTATTATTATTATTATTATTTTGTATTTTCAAGTTTAAAATAGGTTCAAAATGGTTTTTTGCGAGCAAAGACACCCAGCCCAATGGATGAATCAGTGGATGCATGCCGTCTACCTTTTGAGAATTAGAAAGTGCTAGTGAGCTGTGGCATCCACCGAGAGGCGAAAAAGCAGTTGCAGTATTCTCGTCATCCTTGCTTTGCACTAGTCAGTAACATTAATCTTGAAACGAGTACCAGGCCCCATTGCCTTCATTAACTTGCGAAGGAATTGCATGGCGTTCTGTACATGGTCAATGTATACGTTCTGCTAACATTCAGGGATATTGTGATACACTTGCATTAAATTTGTACAATCAATTATGGACGAGTATATATTTCAGCTATGAGATCAAGATCTTAGTGCAATATTTTCACATGAAAAGGAGACGAACAATTAATTGGAGAAAAGATGGAGTTGAAAGCTACAAACCTGTTCTCCAACAACTGGAGTTCGAAAATTGAGGTCCTCATAATTGCTGTCATGCGAGAGAACATCCTCCAATAATTGTACTTCGCTTCTCCGATTGAAGGCCAGGAACAACTTTCGGGTAAGAATGCCAGTATCATTAGCAGCGAAAACCGATGATAAACCAGGAGCGTCATAACTGCACCACACTAATTCCTTTGGTCCTCTTGTTCTTTGCTGCAACTTTTAGTTGCCTTCGTGTTGCTAATGATATAGTTGAGGAAAGGTGGACTTGGGCATAGGAGAATGGACATTACTGTTGACTACTGGGTTGTTCAAATACCTTCGCATAACATTATTTGGTTGGACTAATGGCAATTTGTGATTGAGGTTTTTTCTCAAAGTCATGCAGGCAGGCTCCTAGACAGTAATGACTCATTGATGCCATGGCTCAGTGTATGAGTGAGGGCGGGGGGGAGGAGTAAATATCATTTTTATTTAATAGCTTGATGGAGGGTCTAGGCATCCAGCATGCAGAATTTGAAGATTTTTTGTGAGGCAAAGGAGCCTATATTCCTTTGTTTTCGGCATGAGAAAATAGGTGTGAAAGCTAATGCAAATGGAGGGAGTCAAGACTAGCATGTATGATCATGAGTACTTCTAGGGCTCGTTTGGTCAAGAGTATGTGTGATGGGGCAAGCCTGACCAGCCCAATGACGCAGGTGGAGCTTAAATCTAGACATGAGACGAAGTTAAAATTGCTTTTTGTATATCTTCTATATGCAAAATAAAAAAATAGGCCAACAGTGCTATTATAAACTTCGAGAGTAACGAAATATTCTACTGCCAAGTGACTTTATAAACCAGAAAAGGGGCAGCACCTAGCATGTGCAATGGGGGACTTCGATGTTGGTCAGAATCTCTAATTACAGAGAGAGTATTTTCAGATATTCACACACTATTTTGCAATTTTAAATTTATTTTCTTTTGTTAATGTCTTAAAAAAAATTAAAATTCAAATAAATATGTTTTCAATGTATTTGCATTCATTTCATATTTCATGAATACTTTTTTTATCAAATTGATGTTAATGTTGTTTTTTAAAAATATCAAAATATAAAAATAAAAGTGAAAAAGTCTTAGGCTATAAATAGAGAAGAAGAAAAAGAGATGAGGGCTAAAAATTTGAAGAGAAAAAAAGCCTTGCCACCACACTATCTAGCCATGGATCTCTCTCGCTATAGGGAGATGAACAACATCTCTGCTACCAGGAGAATTATAAGGAAGTGGTGCAGCATGCGGATATAGCCACTCTCCCCTCCAGCAAGCTCAACAATGCCTTGCAAGGTAGGCTGTCTAGAAAGAAAAAAAAATAGCATCAATGACCAAACAAAAAAGGTGAACTTTGAACGACTGGATATTTCTCACTGGATGGAGGTGATGTACACCTCCACCACCATTGAAAAAAGAAAAGAAAAGAAGTGGTTCCTCCCATGGAGTAGGCCACTCTCTTCCACCACCTATTGTTTAACCAAATTAAGTGATGCAACTTGAGCCGCCACAACCAGCACTATTTTGTAACTTCAACCTACTATTTTAGTGTTTTTTGATTCATCTCATCCACTCTAAAAAATTAATTTTAAACTCTAAATATATTATGAATAATTATTGTGATTTATGGTTGATTTGGATGAATATTGTGATGAAAATTTTGTATTTGAACAATGTTAAGATTGATTGCATATGTTTGTAGATATTTGAATTTTTACATATTTAATTTCTCAACATGATGTGCGATGATATTTTGGGATTGATTCATGTATATAAAATTAATTTTGTGTTGGAATGATATTAGGTTTGTGATTTTATTTTAGGGATAAAATTTTAAAAGTAACATATTTTTCAAACTCTTAAATTTTGATCGTGATTTTATTATTCATGAGTTAATATAGGATAGATAATCCCATAATGGGATTTATTCTTAGAATCTGACCAAAAAAAGATAATGAAATAATAAAAAATATATATTTTTAATATTAAATTTTTGTTGTAGTTTTATTATTCATGAGTTGTTCTAGGACAAATAACCCTTTAATGGGATTTATCCTAAGAAGTTGACCAAAAAATGACACATGTACACACACTAAATTTTAATTATGATTTTCTTATTCATAGATCAACATAGGGTAAATAACCCCTCAATATGATTTATCCATAGAAGTTGATTTAAAAGCGATAATAAAATCATTTTCAATATATAAATTTTGATCATAATTTTATTATCCATCGACTAACATAGGATAAATAACCTCTTACTAGGATTTATCATTAAAAGTTTACCTAAAAGCAATAATAAAATCATTTCAAAAAATATATTTTAATACATAAATTTTGGTTCTAATTTTATTATCCATTGACCAATATGGGATAGATAAACCCTTAATTGGATTTATCCTTAGAAGTTAACCTAAAAGTGATAATAAAAATATTTTTTAAAAAATATATTTTTCAAGGCACATTAGACACTTTTTTTTTATTAAAAACAAACAATAATATAACTTACCTTAAATAAAGTATATAAGGTGATGTTTATCTTTCCTATTACATAATTAGTTCTTTATCCAAAACCTTTGAAAGATCAGTCAAGGTTCTCAATTACCATAAAATTAGTTGGAAACTCATTTTTCTATTTTTACCCTTTCTCACACCAATAACTCATCTCAGTGTCGGGTGGCGACAATATAAATACACATAGAACATTTATATTTATTTTAAAATACAATATAATCTATGTATATCTTATTATTGACACACACATATGCACACTTTAAATATTTATAGTACTACTTTATTTTATGTTAAATAATAATTAATAATCTAATAAATACAAACACTTGCATAATGTATAAATATCTAAGTTTTGTACCTATTAGATAACAAATAAGATATGGATACAATAAAACCCAATATATGGATACATTGAAATTGATAGATTTGTTTTTTCTAATAAATTCACTTGGGCTTTTATTATACTATTGTTGGAAAAAAATCCACAAGGTGGCCTGTGTTATAGTAAATTTTGTTTATTGGAAGGAAAATATTCATTTTGTATTAGGGTGTGTGAATTTGAATTTGACCTTACATGTAAATGAACCACTTATAAAAAAATGCTTAGGAAAAGACTAACTATGAGTGGTGGGAGTGATCTAATCACTTAAGTTTAATGCTCATAAAATCTTGCATAAATAAAAGTATTAAAGGTTTCATCTTTCCATACTCTAAGATAAAAGATTTCTTGAAGGTTGTGGATTTGAATTTGGCCTTACATGTAAATGAGCCACTTATAGAAAATGCTTAGGAAAAGACTAATTATGAGTGGTGGGAGTGATCTAATCACTTAAGTTTAATGCTCATAAAATCTTGCATAAGTAAAAGTATTAGAGGTTTCATCTCTCCATGCTATAAGATAAAAGATTTCTTGAAGGTTGTAAAGGAACAATTTAATTATTCTAATAAGACATTAATAATTTAATAAAGAAGCTTTCAGAAATGTTATTTAACTATTATAAGAGTGTTCACAAACACATTATGGAAATTAGAGACACTATTATTTAATTGAAGTCCTTGGAGCTTGGGATTTCCATATCGTTTTTCATTCATTTCATCTTGAACTCTCACCTTATGGAATAAGGTTCATTTAAGATTTTTTTTAATACACATATGAAACAATGGTCAGATAATAAGTTATTTATCATGTGTGTTCAATAAGGAAAGAGATTAAAACATGAGAAACTTAAAAGCACTTATTTGATTCCTTAAGAAAATGCCAAGAAAGATAATTTAGTCCTTAAAACAAACAAGCATAAACATGTGCTTATAAAGCAACATGGTAAAAATAACTAATGTTTCTTCTACAAGAAAATAAACATGTTAAGAAAGATTGCTCTAAGTATCAGAACTGGCTCCAAAAAGAAAAAGGTAAATTCATCTCTTTAATATGTCATTAATCTATATTGTTAATAGCATTAAGGCTCCTCGTAATACATGGCGGAATGATTATAGTTTTATAATCTATATTGTTAATAGCATGTAGAGCTTTATGTGTTTCAAAAAACCAAAGGGAAATGAAGGAGGCATCTATCCAGGAAACCAAATAAGCTACAAAGTTAACGTTGTAAGGATGTTTAGATTAGTTTTAAAATTTAGACTTACTTTAAATTTGAAATTTTTCTTTTATGTTTCACCATTTTCTAAAACTTTTATTTTAGATTCCAAACTCTTTAATGTTGGTTTTGGATTTTTCTATGATGGAAACATTTTTAACATTTTAAAAAATAAATTTTCTATGAGTAGGAGAACATTAATTGATGGTTTATATAAAATTGTTATAGAGCCTTCTTTTGAACTCAACTATTTAACAATGCATGTTTATTATGGTATTAAAAAGAGCAAGATTGATGAGAATTTATTTATGTTATGGCATAAGAGATTAGTTCACATCTCCATTGAAAGAATTAAAAGAATAGTGAATGATAAAGTTTTAAACACTTTTGATTTTATTAATTTTTGAACTTATATAGATCATTTAAAAGTAACGCAGACTAACAAAACCACTAAAGAGGCCTCAAAGAGCTTAGAAATTTTAGAAATCATACAAATTGATATAAGAGATTAGGTCACATCTCCATTGAAAGAATTAAAAGAATACTGGATGATAAAGTTTTAAACACTCTTGGTTTTACTAATTTTAGAACTTATGTAGATTGCCTAAAAGCAAAGCAAACTAATAAGACTACTAAAAGGGCTAAAAAAGGTTAGAAATTTTAGAAATTATACATGTTGATATGCATAGACCATTAACACTCCATGTTTAAATGGTTAAAGATATTTTATATAATTTATTGATGATCATTCTAGATTTATATATCTTTATTTTTTATTTGATAAGGCTAAAGCGCTTGATGTTTTTAAGATTTATAAGACCAAGATAAAGAAACAAAAGGAAAAGACTATAAAAATTGTAAAGTCAAATGGAAGTGAAGAGTATCATAGTACATATATAGACAATGATAAATGTTAAGTCTATTTGTAAAGTTTTTTTTTTATAAATGGTATTATTACATAATATGCGATGTTTGGCACATCATAACAAAATGAAGTGGCTAAAAGAAAGAACCGTAGACTTATGGATATGATAAGGAGTATAATTAGTAATTTTAATGTACCATTATCATTATCATATAAAGCACTAAATATTGTAATGTATATTTTAAATAGGGTTTCATAAAAAGCTATGTCTAAAAAATCTTTTGAGTAATAGAATGGATGAAAGTCTAATTTAAATCATACACATCTATAGGGTTATCTTGTTAAGGTAAAGATTTATAATCTTTAATTAAAGAAATTCAATCTAACAAAAACTAATGGATAGCTCATTAGTTATATAGTAAATTCTAAAGGATACATGTTTTGTTTTTTTTCTTAAAGTACAAGAATAATAGAGGCAGTAAATGTTAGATTCTCTGAGAATCTCAATTTTAGTGGGAGTGATTTTCCTAGAAATATAAAATTTAAGGAAACACAAGATTTAACTAAGTTACATAAATATAAAAGACAACTGGTTATTTTTCAAGAAAATAATTTAGATGATTTTGAATAATAACCAATTTGATGGCAATTAGTTCAAGAGAAAATAGCTCTTGATGAGGTAAGCTTGCATGAGAAAATTAAATTAAAGATATCTTCATGTATAAGAAGACCAATAATTTCTAATGACTATATTGTGTACCTTTAAGGGTCTGACTTTGATGTTGGACCTAAAGATCATCTAAATTTGTTTCACAAGCCATAAATAGGGATTTTTGGTTTTTAGTATATTTCCATAAAGAAAGAAATGAAGTCTATGTTTAAAAATCAAGTTTGAGACCTCAATAAATTATCCTAACGATCCAAAGTCATTGGTTATAAATAGGTGTATAAAACCAAAAGAGATGCTTCTAATAGTATCTAAAAATAAAAAGTTAGACTTATAGCTAAGGATTATACTAAAAAGAGAGGGATATACTACCATGAAACCTTCTCTCTAGTTCTTAAAAAGGATTTATTTAGAATAATAATGGCATTGGTAGCTCAATTTAATTTTGAACTACATCATATGAATGTGAAAACAAAATTCTTAAATGAAAATTTAGATGAAGAGGTATATATGAATCACCCCCAGGGTTTTTAAGAGGACACAAATAGCCACTTATTGTATATGCTAAATAAACCTATATATTAACATACCTCCCGACAGTGTTATATTAAATTTCACAATGTTTTAGTCTTATACAATTTTATTAAGAACATTGTTAATCAATGTATATACCTTAAGGTTATGGAGAGTGAATAAATCACTCTTGTCCTATATGTAGATGATATTTTGCTAACAAGTAATGACTGAGGTTTGTTACATGAGATAAAATAATTTCTTTCTCAAAACTTTAATATAAAGAATTTGGGTGAAGCCTTTTATGTCATTGGTATAAAGATTTAAATAAAAAAGTCTTAAAGGATATTAGGATTTTCTTAAAAGATTTATATTGAAATTTTTTTGAAAAGATTCAGAATGTCAAATCATACATCTTTAGTAGCACTCATTGTCAAAAGAAACAAATTCAACCAGAATCATTGCCTATAAAATGTATTGGAAAATGAGAAATATTTCATATGGATATACAGTTGATAGTTTGATGTATGCATAAGTTCGTATAAAACCTGACTTAACATTTGTTGTAAGGAAAGATGTAAAGGTTTTAAAGCAATCCTAAAATAGACTATTAAAAAGCTAATAAGAAAGTCATTAGGTACCTTCAAGAAACCAATAATTACAAGTTGACTTACAAACATATTGATCACCTTGAGGTGATTGATTGTTCAGACTCAGATTTTGTTAGATACATAGACATAAGAAAATCTACTTTAGAATACATTTTTGTTTCTTGATGGAGGAGTTGTATATTGGAGAAGTACTAAGAAAACTATTGTTGCTTTATCTATTATGGAAGAAAAATTCAATGTATGCTATGAAGCAACAACACAGGCGACCTGGTTAAGCAATTTTATTTCTAGTCTTAATATTTCTGATCTCATATCAAGACTAGTAAAAATGTATTGTGATAATTTAGTTGCAGTTTTTTTCTTTAAGAATAATAATAGTGTAAGCTGAAACAAGTATATTGACATAAAGTATCTAATTATGATAGAGAAAGTAAAGGAATAAAAAGTGTTTAATGAGCATATAATCATTGAGCTGATGATTGTGGATCTTATGACTAAAGCATTGTTGGCAAAACAATATAGAGATCATGCGGATTGTATATGTCTAGCTATTTCATTTGATGTATGAATTCATTTTCTTTTAATTATTTATCTAGATTTTTTTTTGTTATTTTTAGAGATTGAAGAGATGTTTTATGCATATAAAGTATTATTTTCTATATTTTTTGGGATATATAAAGTTGGACTGAAGGATTTATTGGAAGTTTATTCGTAAATTTTTTTTTATGCTTATTAAATGCTTATTTTGAGGATATAATAAATTGTAATTCATGGAAGGAAATACTTGATTATAAAAATGTGACGAATATGATTCATGTAATATATTTTTTTATTATTTAAAAGTGAGTGCTTTCACTTGCTAGATATTTTGAACTATATAAATATATTATCACTTTTCAAGTGGTGCCATACAAGCTAAGTGAAAGAATGATAAAAAATATTTTTAAGGTGGCCCATATGTCATTTATATCTTTTAAATTAAGTGTCAATTATAGCTTAGAGCCCATTGGATTCTAGTACTATGATTCCAACATTTTACCAAGAGAAAGATTATTTTCTCATTCTAAACAAAACAATTTTGAAAAAAAAAGTATAAATGTTTTAAAATAAGATTTAAAATAATTAATGTATTATATATACAATCAGATTTCTAGAATATATTATGGTTGATATTTATACTTTTTTTTCTTTAAATACTGCCGATATATATACAAGGCTAACATTTCTACTACATGCCATAGATAGAGGATAGACATTTTAGTTTCTAGATGAATTCAAAATTGATTTAAGGTTTGATATTAGTCTATAATTATAGGAGGATAAGGATTTTAGTTTTTAGGTTTTCATGGCTATACTTGACAATGTTAAGGGTTATGGTAAACAATATTAAGGGTTATGGTTTAGTTAAGATTTTGTTTATGGATGGATTATTAATGAGTGAATTGATGAGGAGGGTAATTTAGATTGGATTTTTTATGGTTTTTATGGTGGAGAAAATGTGATTATTAGTTGTGTGTTGTTAAATGTTTTTTGATACGAAACAAAATGATGGTTTATGTGTTTATTAGGTAGTCATGAGGTTTCTAGGTTCTAAATTGGTTGATGAGTAGATTTTTTTGGTTTTATATAAGTAGTTTCTCGGCACATTTTAGATAATTTTTTGCTTACTTAATAGTTGATAACTTTAAACTAGATTTTGGTGTCAATTTAGAAAAATCAATAATAGTGATTGAAAGCTAGTTTAGCTTACAAAGGTTGTTGCTTAATCTTTGATATCACTAGTGTAACTGATCGTGCAATATAGTTTTATGATTATTTGCTATGGTTTTTATGATCTCTTTTAAGTTTAATCACGTGATTCATTAACAAATAAAAAGCTAGGGAGAAAATGTAAATTAAACCATAAAAACTTAGCTATTTTATGCCTAAATAAATTGAATCAAACCATTAATAAGAATTTACAGCAACAAAACAGGATTGAATGAACTCGTGGAATAACATGAACAAGAAATTGACAGTGGTTTAAGAGAGATTAAATAAAATCACAGGTTTGGTATTAATTTGAAATAACCGATTAACCTATAAATCCTATAACTATGAGGAACAAGACTTGATGAAATCATGATTTTGACATTAACTTGAAATAATCTTATAGACCTATAAATACTACTACTTGTATGAATTAGAAATTGATAGTAATTTTGCAAGAGATTGCAAACTAAACTAAAAAAAAATGCAATTAAAATCATTATAGAAAATTTTCAGCTATAAAACTAGGATTCAATAAACTTTATACATCTGCAAATCCTATAGTTTATATGAACCAGAATTTAATAATTGAATGAACTCTTAGACTTTCCAATATGTAACTTATATAAACTATTAACTTTAAATAGATTGCCAACAAGATTCAAATCAAAATTCAACTAACCATGAATCAACACATCAAGGATTCAATTTCAATAAGGATTCTGCATCTTTTAAATTCAAAACTTATAGTATGATCTTATTCATTTTATAGAAACCTAATAATAACATGAACTACTATAATCATAAAAAATATAGGGTCATGATAATGCCTTCACAATAAATTTCAAAGCACCAACATGTGATATCATTATAATATGATCTTGGTAGAACTAGATCATATATAGAATTAGATGTCACAATAATCTTTGATTTTTTTTCACCATTGACAACCTAAAAAACAAACCTTCTCTTCTTATTTTTTCATAGTTCAACTAAACTTTTCTCAAATTTTTTTTTACCAACTAAGTTTTTCTCTTTTATAACCTTTCTCTTTATGTTTCTTTTCAGTTTCTCTTTATATTTGTATGTCTCTTTCTAGCAAGAGAAAGGGTATTTAGAGGTGAGAATTTAAGGGTTGTTGAGGTGATGAGCTAGGATAGAAAAACTTAAAATGGATTGAAAAGGGTCTGAATTTCTAGGAATATTAGGGTTGACTATGAGCATGTATTTGGCTCAAATTTTGTATCGACTCAAAGGATAAAAACATGATTTTTTTTGTATCTTAATCATAACTGGTATGTTAGTGAAATAAAATCACATGTTTTTATATTGTTAAAAGATCAATCATAGTCTAAAAGTGAAGTTGAAGATGGAGATTCATGTTAAGATAATAGGATTCAAATATATTTTCAAAAAATGATAATTTAATGACATGTCATTCCATTCAAATTGGAATGACATGTTGGTTTAGGTTTTCTATGACGTGTTTTCATTTATAACGAAATAGCAAGTTGTTTACAATTGGAATTACGGTTATATGATTACCAAAATAATGTTATTTCATAAATGTTAGAACTCAATCTATTCTTTTAATTTAGGCACTATTTTGGTTTTAATCATTGGTTTTGTGTACTTTCAATTTAGCACAATTTGGCCTTTTTCTAATATTTCTTTCAATTAAGCCCTTGGCTTACCCACTTTTGAACCCTATATATGGTCTTTTTTTACTATTTGATTTATTTTTTAAAATTGTGTGTTTTTGACTAATTTGACTCCTAATTTTGATTTCTTCTTCACTGAAGCCTCTAATTGAGTTTTTTAATTTGGCCATTTATTTCAAATTAATCTTTAGTTCTTTAATTTTTCAAATCTTAGCCACATTAAGCTCTTTTCTTCAATTTCTCTTCAACTGAATCCTCAATTGTAACTGAAACTATTTCTAGATTTTTTTTGTACAAACTTCCTTAACTTAATCGACTTATGAAACTCAATTATTTTTCCAATTTTCCCTAGTTGTATAATTGTTCCTCACTTTTTATATTTTTTATTTATTGGATGATTTTCTAACTATTTATAACTTAGCTTGGTGTACTATATTAAAAATGATGAAAAATGATGAAATAATTAAAAATTGACAAAATTTATTGGAAAGACATTTCTTATTTAAAATTTACCAAAAAGGGTGACCTGCGACCTAACAAACTGCAAGGAAACTATCGAAGTATATCCTATAACTATTATTTTATTTTAAAAAACATTCTAATATATTGAAAACAAATAAAGTATATTAGAAATGTATTTTAAGAACATGGTTAATAAATATATTTGAAATCAAATTAAAAGTGAGACCCACTCACTTTTCAAGTTGAGATTTTATTAGAAATTATTCTTTAACAAAAATACTTTAACATGGAACATTAATTTATTTGAAAAAATTATATATTAACAAGAAATTGATCGCAATCAACCATTGATTAACATTTTCTTAAACCTGTAAGTACTCTTAATTCTATATTAAATGATAGTGGAAAGTTGAAGAATTAAATTTAGACTGTAGGTCATTGATGTAATCTGGTTTGCAAAGATTATGATATTTAAATGGTTATATATGGATTTGCCCCAAACATCTATGTTAATGGCTTAATAGATATTTTCATAGACTAATGTAATAAGTCTAAATCCAAAAAATCGCTTAGTCACGCTAGACTAGGATAACAATATAAAATAGTGATAATAAAATATCCGACTATTGGATTGAATTTAGATTTTTATAAGAGGTTATATTTTTACAAGAGGTTATAAAAAATTTATTTTTCTATGAAACTCACAAAGTTGGTTATTGAACCATTAAATCTCTTGAAATTAAGCTTAAAAGTTATTGTTTGAGTCAATTTTGCTAGATTTATTGTTTGTTTTTGGATTTTATGTTATTTCCTTTATGTTTTAAGATTTTGATTTTGTTTGTTGTTATTATTTGATTTTCCTAGCTTATAAAAGGTATTCTAAACCTTTTTAAAATGTAAAATAGATTATTTTAATATTCAAGAAATAATATAAGGTTTTTCATATTCTTTATGTTTTAATTTTATTTCAATCTATTTTTGTTTTTATATACTTTCCATTGTCTTATTATGCACTTCATCTATGTTAATCACCTTAGCTTTTTTTTTTTAAAAAAAAGGCTTCAAGCAAAGTGAACTTCAAGTTCAAGCCACATACATTTTCTTGTAAAAAAGCATGGAGCTTGGGCTAAATTTGAGTTTACATTGAAAGAATTTGAATGAATAAATGTATATCTTTAAATAGCAAGAATTAATTATAATAATTAACATAATTAATTTTATATGCAGAACCTCTTTTATTTTATTTTCCAATGTTTTTGAACTTATTTACCTTTAGATTTACTTAGTTTTTTGTACTTTTCCCTTTTGTTTATGTTCTTTTACTTTGTAAAAACATAATGAGTTAAATTATTCCTTAGGTTCTTAAACTTTTAAAGAAGATTTCTTAAACTTTTAAAGAAGATGCATCCTTTAAAGTTAGTTGTTAAAATTCTAGGTGGTTTTTTTAATAAAATTATTTGCATGAAGTGACAATTATT
>NW_011502858.1:5919-15691 GCF_000495115.2 Populus euphratica | reverse complement strand
GTATATGATAATGAAAATACGGTTCCAAGTCCACTACTGCCCATGTCTCGCCAGAAAATATAGAAATAAGACGAGAAAGGAATTTAAAATTGTGTTTGTATGTGTTTTAAAACTATTTTTAGTAGTTTGAAAAAATATTAAATTAATAATTATTTTAGTGTTTTTCTTGATAATTTAATGTGTTAGTCTTAAAAATAAAAATAAAATCTAATAAAATTATTTTAATATATTTTTAAATAAAAAGAAACAAAAGATACCGAACCCCCCGTCCACTTGAAAGCAAGTTTTGCACACATTTTTCATTTTTTTGGGATAAAATAAATGGACTGGAGTTGCATTCAAATGATTTTGTCTGGCACAGACTTTATTCTTGGTCATAATTGGGATTTGTGAGGCGAAGACACAACCATCTGTCCATAAAGGCAGAGCTTTCATTTTCAATCTTAGCCATTGACTAAGTGGCAGGCCCATATAGCTTTCCATGGGTCACTTCCACAGAATGCACACCAACTACATGAATGGCAATTTTTTCTGGGTTGTCCTTACAATTATGTTTTGCTTGCAATAGCATATTATCTTGCTTCTCTTTGGATTTAATAATGTGGAAGAGAGAGCTCTACCAGGGGAAAAAGAACAAGCTAATTCTCATTAGGCTGTTGGAATTAAAGAGCAACATGTACCTCAGATGCATAATGTCAGGCCCATGATTAAGTATCATGGCAGGATATTGGATCCTTGCAAAGCAAAATTATGTGTTTTTTTTTTTTTCTGTGTATGATATTGCACCTGGAGGGAGCTGCATGGTTGGGGTGTTCAGAGTTGACGAAGTGTCTGGACTCCGGAGTGCCTAATTCCCTTGTGCCCAGTTAGTAATTTAGTGCCTAATATCTATTGAAAATTAGTAATTTGTGTCCAAATTATATGCAGAGGTTATTTTTTGGGAATTTCTTTATTTTACTTGTTGCTTTCGAAGTTATTCTGTTGTTTTTTTAAAATAATTGAGATTTTTTAACGTTTATAGTTCATCGAATCACAGGTTTTTTCATAGTTTAGCAAGATCGTAAAACTTATCACATGATTCGTCAAATCTACTATAAATGGTCAGGCTCGATTCTAGTGGTAAAATACTGAGCTAATAAATACTCGATGCAGTCACGCGGTTGGCTTCTTCAGTGCAATGAACTTCATCTCACGCTCTAGAACTCTTGCAAAGGTTGCAACCAGGCTGGCCGCACGTTGCTTTAACATTGTAATAATTTGTTGGCCCTTTATAGCCACAAATCCATGAATGGATGGATCATCAAGACCTACGCATTTATTCGTGGAAATTATTTAAAGTGTAAAAGCACACCCAACTCAAATCCACAGAACAGACCAATAATTAAAAGCAGCCTCTAATTTCAACTCAAACTGACATCAGAATTACCGTATTTTTATGCTTGACGAAGAGATTGTGTCTGATCTTGTATATGTCTACACAGACAATCGTTGCATCTTCAAAGATCGTTCTCATTTCGTTGCAGATTTCGCGAGGTCCTTTATTAAAAGCTTTCACAACATCATTACGCACGCAAAGGCATCCAATTTGATCGAGGTCACTGTTTTCATGATGTAATGCTAGTTGTCTGGGTGCACACCCCTATGAACCAGTGTTGGGCATCCAGAACTTTCTGCCACCATATAAATACATGCTCTGCATTCCCAGCAAATTAGATTAGAGAAAGGTATATATATCTTGTCCGCCAAAGAACTTGAATAGCTATTTTAATTTCTGCAAGAAGAGAAGGGATCTTTTCAAGAACAGCTGCATACGTTAGGTTTGATGCATACAGGGCGACTAACAGATCGTTCTGGTCAATATCAATCAAGTACAGCGCATTAGAAACCCCTCGCCATCAATGTAATTTCCTGAACCTGTTTTGTGTTTTCACTGAGATTTACATCATCTTCACTAGTCTACACCGTGCTTACCCATTCATTGGAGTTCAAGGGAGTGATTCTTGAAACGTGTCACAAGTGAACGGTCATCTACTCCACTTAACGGATCCAAATAACTCGAGTTCAAGTGTTCTCCTACCTGATTACACGATCAAACTAATCCTGCGAGTCTCTTAATCCAAGGAAAAGATAAATTAAGATAGCAAAGAAGAGGGAAAATGGAAACTATATGTAATATACAAAAGTTCTCCTGGTTTACATGATTAATTATGCGAATAAGACCTATGAAGTGTCAACCAAATCTCCTCCCCAACTTCAAAACATTTTTTTTTTTCTGATCGAAGAAGTTAAGAAAAAACAAAACCAAGGCAGGACCATATCGTGATCCATGTCAGAATAGGAAGGCATACAATCGTTTAATTGATTGCTACAACCAAGAGGGTGTAATGTAGATTACTTTTCAAAGTTTTTTAAATTTGAAAATAAATTAAAATTATTTTTAATATCAATATCAAAACTATCCAAAAAAATAATTAATTAATTAATTTTACACAAAAAATTCAAATACTACCCAACCTCCATTTCAAACACAATACCAAACAAGAGATTAAATCAGCGCAATTGGTCATAAAATAATATTTCAGATAAGCTTGCCGCTATTAGACTCCAATGAATTATTGCAGAGAAAACAGATGCCTAATCGAGTGTCTATTTATTTGGGATTTCTTTTTCCTGCGTAACGACAATCCCCATAAGCAAGTGAAAGTTCAGAGAAGATCGGCATTTCTTGGTCAGGATATATATTCAACCCATAAAAAGATTGGTGACAGGGATATTGTACTCACATAAAAAGTCAATCAAGCCGCCCGACACCTAGCCGTCCAGTGCTTCAATGGAAAATGAAATGCCATGGGGAAGGCCGGTGCCTGCTAGCACTCCTCCAGTACTGCAGAATTCGAATCACCAAAATTAATAAGGGATCTCATCCCTCTAGAATTTGAGATTTGAATTAACGAAGATGCATATTCGTACAGCCAATACGGAGTAAATAGAGAATCCCACATAACCCATTCCCTATAGCGCAGCAATTTCTACACTCACAAGAGATTGGATACAAGCTTTTGGGTTTTAAAGAGGAAGAGAATTCTCGTTCACAGTAGTATTTCTTCGGGAAGAACTGTTTCTAATCTAACATGGAAAGACTTCCGCAAAAATATTCAATCAAATTAATTTGCTGGCGTTGATTTTCTGTCTACTTGGCATAATCCAGTTGCGAGTGAAAACCACTTTCTTTCTTTTTTTTCCGTTACGTAAACCACATACTCTTAATATATTCGCTCCATTTGCAAGATGACCGAAGAATTTTTCTTGTAGATGCTATGAACCATGTGCCGCAGGAAAGTGAAAACTGTTTATCTCATTCACTGAATCACACGTCAACTAGCAATATATAATAGATAAAATTTCAACTAGGTTTGCTTGTAAAGTTCCTGCGAGTATTAAATTTCCAATGATATTTAAATTAGCAATTTCAACGAAGCTGCAAACTCGCTAGTTATTACAGAAATTATTGAATTAATCTGAGGTGTAGAGTAATCAGTAGATAGTGTTTTGGAGGCAATGATTGCAGTGGCAGCTTCTGTGTAGCGTAACCAGCTCGGGTGCATATGTAATATTAGGATTTTACGTAGTTGTATGGTGGACCGCCATAGCTGCAACATGCCTTCGATGGATTCTCAAAACCTGTTGATCAGACTGTCAGCTTGAGGTCACAAGCACATGCGCTCCACACACATGTACTAAACGAAAGATATATTCTCTTAAACAATGAAACTAACACAAATTAAGAACTTGAATTTGCTTGATAAATTGTGTGGATCTATCTAGAATTTTGGAATGAGGCCATACCATATGTAGTAGCATTCGCGATGGCGTCATCCTTGATGGAATACATGTCCACGTACACAATGGTGCTACTCTTCAATTCAGATTCAAGTTCTTCACATAGAATGCACAGCTGATCATTAAATCGTGTTGCTGCATCATTGAGAGGTCCATGCTGATCAAAATCACTAGCTTTTTCGTCGAAGGTAGCAAGTGTTTTTGGAAGGCAACCCAGAGGCCCCATTACCTTTTGAAACTAGCTAGCACTGAGGAGCGAGGTCGGAATCGAGGGAACTGAAGAATTTGAACGGCTAAACTAAAAGGCTTATCCAGGTTGAGTGGCAGCACCCCTAAAAGCAAAATTGACTCAATTCTGAAATTTAACCCCATTGGTTCTAGTTAAGGGTCAAGCAACTTGTCTTCAAACTTTCTCCTGCAGTATACACAGGATATAGTTGAGAATGGGGGTTATTTGGTCAGCGGGTCACCGCAAACATTAGGCAGGTCTAGTTTCTAGGTTCTGCAGGCGCATTTAAAAAAAAAATAAAGTTCACAGAGATTGAGTAGCAGTATTTGTTTTTCAATGTTACGTGAAAAAGCTTAAACCCACAGTAGGGTGATAATTCAAGCAAATATAAGTACGAAAAGCTTTTAAACCTAATATATTCATGCCTATTCTTGTGTTAAATCTAAAACAACATAAATTTAATAATTTTTCGTATTTAATATACTTAAACTTGGTTACGTGGCTATATATATTAAGCTAATTATCATATATTTAATAAATTATTAAATTCAATATATTTAATTTCAGTTATATATTAAACTCAATGCAATATAAATTTAATAACTTGTCAAATTCAATTAATATATGAATCTAGCCATATACTACTCAACTCAATTTAAAACAAAATGAGTCAAGTAAACTACTACTCGACTTGTTTTTCCTAGACTTGACTACAAACTAAATCAAATAGATGTAAAGATTGTTAAAAATTTGTATAAAACTATAAGATTTTGTTTTAAAGCTATTATTTTAAGACTATTAACATAAACTATTTATATTAGAAATAATTATATTTTTATATTTATAAATGTATAAAAGGTCTATCAAAACCTTGCTATATTTTTATTTCATTAATGATTTATAAATTATATTTATATCTCATTATATATTATAATATATAAGAGATTTTTATCTCTTATTAATATCTTTAGAAAAAAATGATTCTTCATTCTTTCCATTTCATTGAAACAACAAAATTTTAGGATTATAAATATCTCTCAAATTATTCAAGTAAAAAATTAATTTCTTCTACTTTTTAAACATTTATAACTTTTAGAACATTTGTCATACCAAAACAAAGACAAAAACTTTTGTACTTAAAATTTAAAACTTTTTTTTATTTATTACAATTTTTTTTTAAAGTTGACTTTATCATTAGAGGATTTTTTTAATTCACTATTAAGCAAATACCATGACTTTTATATATCATCAATTATATACTTTTTAAGCCATGAAAAATAAAATATTAATATAGAAATTTAATTAATCATTATTTAAATACCAAAAAAACCTCAATCCTCAACGTATTAGATTTTGGTATATTATAACATTTAAGAGATGTCCTGGATGAGCAGATGATAAAAGAGTGGACTATGAAACACTCACAAAATTATGAACAAGAAGAAATTGAAATTGTCTAGGGCATCAAACTAACTTGGTCTTGATTGTAAAATATTTGGACTAGATGTTCGAATGTTGTGCAATAGATGCCAATTTTGATGCGGCATATTAGCATCAGTTTACGTTACATTCTGAAGAAAGTAGAAACTCCTTAAAGGTAAAAGATGGTTAACAAATGCAAAGGGCTTTGTTTTTTTTTTTTTTTTGGTAATGAAGGGCTTTGTTGATCTACTTACATATGAAATCAATGACCAATTGTCCATCGCATAATCGACCGGACGGCTGATTATTAAAGTATGTGAGTCCCTTAGGAATTCCAAACATCAAACCAAGTCCAGAATAATAAGCACCAGTGTCAGAATTGGAGTCACCAAAGGTGAATATTGCTGGATTTCTGTAGCACTGACAGTTAATCGGAAGGGGAAAGAAGAACCCCATAATTATAGGATCCCTGAGGAGGGAAAAATGAAGTGGAGATTTTATTAGATTTGCACTCATTTTGCTCTGTTTTGATTAGAATGACTATAAAACTGTATTTATGTGTTTTCTGAAGTGAAGTTGATCATAAAGGCATTGAAAGCTTCGCCATGGCTGAGAATTTGGACGCAACTGGTTTTCCTGCATAGGAACAGGAGCGTGCCAGGACAAAGACACTGCTGGTACAGTATTACTAGGGCATGATTCATTTTTTTGGTTTACTCGATGAGTGATGCTCATTACTCGACATAATCGGAGACCCGTGATGAAAACAGGCGACAACACACCAACAGTAAGATGAAGAAGGAGATGACCTGGTTTTGTCCTCTAGTCAAACAGTCAATCACTAGGCCTCAAAACTAAATTCATCATAACCACTGAAAGGAACGAGATCAGTTGGCTTGTGAATGATTGCAAGATGGGCATTGCGAAGAAATAAGGATCAAGAAATATACTACTCCGATAGTTACGGAAAAACTCTAGGACAGGCATGGGAAATAGTGTAAAGTATTGTTCCTCTTCCCTTTGTTGGTGGGAGAATTCGGAGACCCGTGATGAAAACAGGCGACAATACACCAATACCAAGATGAAGAAGGGGATGACCTGCAAGTGAGATGGCTGAGAATTTGGACGCAACTGGTTTTCCTGCATAGGAACAGGAGCGTGCCAGGACAAAGACACTGCTGGTACAGTATTACTAGGGCATGATTCATTTTTTTGGTTTACTCGATGAGTGATGCTCATTACTCGACATAATCGGAGACCCGTGATGAAAACAGGCGACAACACACCAACAGTAAGATGAAGAAGGAGATGACCTGGTTTTGTCCTCTAGTCAAACAGTCAATCACTAGGCCTCAAAACTAAATTCATCATAACCACTGAAAGGAACGAGATCAGTTGGCTTGTGAATGATTGCAAGATGGGCATTACGAAGAAATAAGGATCAAGAAATATACTACTCCGATAGTTACGGAAAAACTCTAGGACAGGCATGGGAAATAGTGTAAAGTATTGTTCCTCTTCCCTTCACATGCGAGCTTATACTGTCTATGGTCGTGCTATTATATAAAGCAACATTACTATTACAAAAATAAAAGGAAAATGTCTGGAACATGGTAACAGACGGTAGTGCTATTATATAAAACAACATTACTTTAAAAACTAATCAATTAGAGTAAAAAAACGTTAACATTGAATTAAGAATTAAACCACGTGAACTAGTTCTTAGTTGACACACATTCTCGAAATCATCAAGTACCAGTACTAATCTTAAACATAGGCCAGTGGTGGATAATTAATAAACTTAAATAAAGAAGAACGTGGGGAGAGTGTGAAGAAGGGTGAGCTTCCTTCATCTTCTGGACGGACAGTAATTCTTGTTCCGAAATCTGCAAGGTACGTACGTTTCATCTCCTGCTGGTATTTCTTCAGTCGTCTCTCTTACTTAGTCTTCCCTGGTCCCTTAGCATGAAACTTATGACAAAGAGCTTTAAAGGCTTGTTTTTCAGTCACGATCCTTCCAAACTCATCTCTCCTATCAATGCGTTCTTCTTTTTCTCAAAGTTTTTTTTTCATATCATCATCATTGAACTTGCGTTTCTTGTTCTTATCCTGCAGGGGCAGCAAAGTGTAAATGAGAATAGATATTAATAGAATGAAAAAATTTATGAAGTGCACCTGCAAATCCCTTACCAATTGCACTTACGGATACTAAAATTATCGCCATCCTTATCCTGCACCGACTGCTGCTGCTGCGTAAGATTGTCTTGATTGTTAACCGTTGTTGCTGCATCGCCGAAAGATTTCATCATGCTTGTAGAGAAACTAAAACAAAAGAAGAAGATAAATTTTTTTCCTGAATGCTAGGAGGGGAATGAGAGAGATTTCAAAGTGGTTTCAGAAATTAAGCTTGATGTATCGGGGAGAGAGATCAACAAGAAACCTTGCTTGGTATATTGCGACTTCAAAGAGGCATAAATAAATCCCCGGCCCAAAAACATAAATGCGGTGAGCGTGGATCGAACACGCGACCTTCAGATCTTCAGTCTGACGCTCTCCCAACTGAGCTATCCCCGCTGTGCGGTCGATGTATTGTTATGTAATTGTTACCCCATTATTTATTAAGTTCAACCCACATCGAAGGATTTCCAAGAAACTTTTATTGGGATATATAATGTATGTATGTTAGACAGAGGGAATTAACAGTTTCTCAACCATACGGTGCAAATGCAAAGGAGTGGAAGAGTGGACGAGAGAAACTAAATCACCATAAAATTTCTTTCAGAGGGTAGGAGGAGCGGCACTCCAAATGTAATTTCTTAATCGGAATAATTTTCTTTTCTATCTGGACATGATTTGCGTACGTAAAATCTAAACTCCCATCTAGCCTATGACGTGGGACATTATACATTTATTTATTTTATAAAAAGATAGGTGAATTGAGAGATTGACGTCGCAATAAAACGTGGTTAATAGAAAGAAAATATTGCGTTTTTTCATGTCCTTTTAAGAATTTTGAATTTAAATAAGTCTGATAGCTACTACGAGAAGCCAAGCCCAGCCCCCGATCCCCGCACAAGCAATTTGAAGGACAGAATTTCCAAGTGTCGGGATCAGAAAGTCCTGATCCCGAAACGAGAAACCCTTCTCCTATTTCCAAACAGGCAGCAATCTCCAACTAATGCAGGCCAGGCCACAACGTGGTTTAACGGCGTAACAAAAGCAACCCATAAACAGGCAACCAATTGGTAACAGTTAACGGCGTACTTGACAGTTAAAATTGAAAAAGGCCAAAAGGGAGAGGATCCCCGTTAAGTCCTATAAATACAAACAATTAGTCTCTTGGATCGTGTGCGTATTTGCCGTTAAGGACTGCTCTTCGTCCTCATTTTATTTTCCCTTTGCTCTCTCTGCTGAGGTAGATCTCTCTCTCTCCCTCTCCCTCTCCTCTTTTGGCTCCTTGTCAGGCAAGTGCTATCCTCTTCTATGATCCCTATGTCCGGAACCCTAGATTCTGATTATTTGCTAAATTCATGTCACATTTTTCTCAATCGAATTGTTAAATTTCTGTGATTCGGATTTTATGTCTTTGATTTTGTCTGATATAAGATTTAGAGCGCGATTTGGTTTCGTAATGGCTTGATCTTAATTTTGATGTGATGCTGCCTCATGGATCTTGCTTTATATCATGCTTTTGTTTTTGCATGACCTGAAATCTTGTGATGATACCTTAGATTTGGATATCACTGGATGCAACACATCCTGTTTGGCACCTGATCTGTAGGAAATCAGGTCTAAATCCATGTCTAAGTTGTCTTCAGTTTAATTTATTATGTATTGAATAACTGAATTCTCTAGGTTTGTGTCGATTTATTTGACTCAATGTCTAGATAATCTCTGGGTTCGTATCTAGTGTGTTGATATGATTCGTTTTTATTTAAAAATGTGCAATGTTTTAAATCAAGGTGATTGAGATCTATTTTCTGATAATGATGAGGAATTGCATTTGATTTAGCTATGGGAATTTTCAATTAGTGAGTTGATTTTTGGATTGTTGTAATCGGCAGACGTGAGAAAATGGGGCTGTCTTTCACCAAGTTGTTTAGCAGACTGTTTGCTAAGAAGGAAATGCGTATTCTGATGGTGGGTCTTGATGCTGCTGGTAAGACAACCATTCTTTACAAGCTCAAGCTCGGTGAGATTGTCACAACCATTCCTACTATTGGTAAGTCTCACATTACTACGAGAAGATACTAATTACCTTGATTTTAAATTTATTATCCC
>NW_011502858.1:3914-4049 GCF_000495115.2 Populus euphratica | reverse complement strand
AATGAGGTGAACCGGTCCAAAAACCAATTCGGGTGGTTTGCTGGGTTGAACCGGGAATATTCGAAGGAATATTCTTTTTTTTGACTTTGACTTTAGAATATGGCTCGGAGCTTGGCTTGGCTTCGGAATATGGCT
>NW_011502858.1:0-3426 GCF_000495115.2 Populus euphratica | reverse complement strand
GCGGCCGGCGGCCGGTGGCTGGCGGCTGGCGGCTGGTCGGTTGATGGCTGGGCGGTGACAGCTGGTGGCTGCCTTCCTTGACCTTCTGGATTGAGTTTACTTCAACACCCTTCACATGCGAGCTTACTGTCTATGGTTTTTGCCCAGTGTATTGGAAACCCAAATTATTACAAAAATAAAAGGAAAATGTCTGGAACATGGTAACAGACGGTAGTGCTATTATATAAAGCAACATTACTATTACAAAAATAAAAGGAAAATGTCTGGAACATGGTAACAGACGGTAGTGCTATTATATAAAACAACATTACTTTAAAAACTAATCAATTAGAGTAAAAAAACGTTAACATTGAATTAAGAATTAAACCACGTGAACTAGTTCTTAGTTGACACACATTCTCGAAATCATCAAGTACCAGTACTAATCTTAAACATAGGCCAGTGGTGGATAATTAATAAACTTAAATAAAGAAGAACGTGGGGAGAGTGTGAAGAAGGGTGAGCTTCCTTCATCTTCTGGACGGACAGTAATTCTTGTTCCGAAATCTGCAAGGTACGTACGTTTCATCTCCTGCTGGTATTTCTTCAGTCGTCTCTCTTACTTAGTCTTCCCTGGTCCCTTAGCATGAAACTTATGACAAAGAGCTTTAAAGGCTTGTTTTTCAGTCACGATCCTTCCAAACTCATCTCTCCTATCAATGCGTTCTCCTTTTTCTCAAAGTTTTTTTTTCATATCATCATCATTGAACTTGCGTTTCTTGTTCTTATCCTGCGGGGGCAGCAAGTGTAAATGAGAACAGATATTAATAGAATGAAAAAGTTTATGAAGGGCACCTGATAATCCCTTACCAATTGCTCTTCACGGATACTAAAATTATCGCCATCCTTATCCTGCACCGACTGCTGCTGCTGCGTAAGATTGTCTTGATTGTTAACCGTTGTTGCTGCATCGCCGAAAGATTTCATCATGCTTGTAGAGAAACTAAAACAAAAGAAGAAGATAAATTTTTTTCCTGAATGCTAGGAGGGGAATGAGAGAGATTTCAAAGTGGTTTCAGAAATTAAGCTTGATGTATCGGGGAGAGAGATCAACAAGAAACCTTGCTTGGTATATTGCGACTTCAAAGAGGCATAAATAAATCCCCGGCCCAAAAACATAAATGCGGTGAGCGTGGATCGAACACGCGACCTTCAGATCTTCAGTCTGACGCTCTCCCAACTGAGCTATCCCCGCTTTGTGGCCGGTCTGTTGTTATGTATTTGTTACGCCATTAATTCCTAAGTTCAACCGACATGGATGGATTTCGAAGAAAGTTTTATTGGGATGTATGATGTATGTACGTGACAGATACCTTTGGCTCAGATGCACTCAAAGATTACTATGAAATTTCCTGGCACGAATAGAGACGTTGAACTCCCATGGTCAAGCCCCAGAGTACTCTCCTAATCTTTGGCCTTTTGGAGTGAAAAGACTGAAGAGGTGCACTTGGGACTCTCCATTCCCCCTCCCTCTATTATTTTCTCTTTCAATTTTGGGGTAAAATGGTAATGTTTCGTTCATTCCATTCGGCAATCGAAAGGCTTGTCACTGGTGCTAGATGAACATGGTCGGGCAGAGCATTCCTAACTTCCTCGTACTACACGAAAAATTAGATTAGATCAAGCATGCGAAGAAACTTTCATCCTATGATCTGTTGTATCATGGATTGCTACCTCTAGTTCATTAGAATCACAAGAAAATAGGAACTTTAGCTGTATCAAATCCCTTAGTTCAAGGTCAACCATGAACTATAAAACATAAAGAAATTTCATTACCAATTATTTAAAAAAAAAAAAAACAAAATTTTCCTCCTACCATATCATTTTAATTTTCATAGCTCCAATATTTTTTATAAATTAATTTTGATATAAAAATTCATTTTACTTATTTTTTAGTTTTTTGAGTTCGAAAATAAGATAGAAAGGTGACAGAGTCTAACAAGGAAAGAGAAAATAATTTTTTAATATCAACAAATTTTATTTAATAAGAACACATTGACGGATATTGTCTGAAAAATCAAAGTCGGTTTGCTTTGTGTTCTTGAATGGTTTTTCGAGGGTTTCTAGCTTGATAAATTATTATTTTTAATATTATAAAGGTGTTATTTAAATGTGTTTAGACAAAAACACATTAAACAATATGTTTTATTAACTGTTTCTCAAGCATACGGTGGAAATGCAAAGGAGTGGAAGAGCAGACGAGAGAAATTAAATCACCATAAAATTTCTTTCAGAGGGTAGGAGGAGTGGCACTCCAAATGTAATTTCTTAATCGGAATCATTTTCTTTTCTATCTGGAAATGATTTGCGTGCGTAAAATCTAAACTCCCATCTAGCCCATGACGTGGGACATTCTACATTTATTTATTTTATAAAAAGAGAGGTGAATTGAGAGATTGACGTCGCAATAAAACGTGGTTAATAAAAAGAAAATATTGCGTTTTTTCATGTCCTTTTAAGAATTTTGAATTTAAATAAGTCTGATAGCTACTACGAGAAGCCAAGCCCAGCCCCCGATCCCCGCACAAGCAATTTGAAGGACAGAATTTCCAAGTGTCGGGATCAGAAAGTCCTGATCCCGAAACGAGAAACCCTTCTCCTATTTCCAAACAGGCAGCAATCTCCAACTAATGCAGGCCAGGCCACAACGTGGTTTAACGGCGTAACAAAAGCAACCCATAAACAGGCAACCAATTGGTAACAGTTAACGGCGTACTTGACAGTTAAAATTGAAAAAGGCCAAAAGGGAGAGGATCCCCGTTAAGTCCTATAAATACAAACAATTAGTCTCTTGGATCGTGTGCGTATTTGCCGTTAAGGACTGCTCTTCGTCCTCATTTTATTTTCCCTTTGCTCTCTCTGCTGAGGTAGATCTCTCTCTCTCCCTCTCCCTCTCCTCTTTTGGCTCCTTGTCAGGCAAGTGCTATCCTCTTCTATGATCCCTATGTCCGGAACCCTAGATTCTGATTATTTGCTAAATTCATGTCACATTTTTCTCAATCGAATTGTTAAATTTCTGTGATTCGGATTTTATGTCTTTGATTTTGTCTGATATAAGATTTAGAGCGCGATTTGGTTTCGTAATGGCTTGATCTTAATTTTGATGTGATGCTGCCTCATGGATCTTGCTTTATATCATGCTTTTGTTTTTGCATGACCTGAAATCTTGTGATGATACCTTAGATTTGGATATCACTGGATGCAACACATCCTGTTTGGCACCTGATCTGTAGGAAATCAGGTCTAAATCCATGTCTAAGTTGTCTTCAGTTTAATTTATTATGTATTGAATAACTGAATTCTCTAGGTTTGTGTCGATTTATTTGACTCAATGTCTAGATAATCTCTGGGTTCGTATCTAGTGTGTTGATATGATTCGTTTTTATT
>NW_011502849.1:3003-15800 GCF_000495115.2 Populus euphratica | reverse complement strand
TAGTTTCTAATTTTGGCCTATAAAAGGAGGTTTTTGCCATGCATTTAGGCATCTTGGTTTCCAGATCAAGATGATGATCTTATTTTCTCTCTTTGTATTTTTATAATGCATAAGTTTTATTTTCATTAATATCTTGTTTATTCCTTTTATTTTCTTTCCTTTACTTAATTAACTTTTATCTTATTTATGTTGTTTATTTATGTTTTTCTCTTTCATTATGTTTAGCTAAGTTTATTATGTCAAGGTGAAAAGGTAACACTAATGGTATAAGAATAAGTATAGTGTAAACTTAACATGGACTTTAATGTTTAATACTAACATGTTTTTTATTTGTTATGTTGTTCACTCCTTAATACTTTGTTTGTTAAATGACTAATCTAGATTTATGTTATATAACAACAAATACTTGACACTTTCATAGCCCATACTGTATAGTATAACGAACACCTAAACTATGAAAGAAACTTGATTTGTTGTTAACATAAGTTATAATCATTAATGTCTGACAACATTTACAAGTATTAGCATTAATCGAATAAGATAACTAATGTAATCATGTTAACAACTTATAATCTGATTGGAACCTCCTTTGTGTGTGGTTTACAATTGAATAATAAGAGTTTATACTATACTTGTTTGACATACCATTAGTGGATCCTTTAACCTTGACATTTGTTGTTATCATTGTTTAAATCCTTACGTTAATCTTCCATCTAAAATTTCTAATTAACTTCTTTTTTTTTCTTTATTATTATTATTACTACTACTATTACTACTACTAGTATTATTATTACTACTACTATTGCTATTATTATTATTATTATTATTATTATTATTATTGTTACTATTATTGTTGTTGTTGTATTATTGTTATCTATAATTTATACAATTAACCTCCTTATGGTTCGACCTCGGTCTTGCCGGGTTATTTATTACTTCGACACTCCTGCACTTAGAAGAAGATATCAATTTTTTGATCATGTTAAAGAGGTATACCTAGAATACCGTTGTAAGTTAAGTTTATGTCACTTACCATAAAGGTTTGCTTGAAAGAGACACATTTATTGATAGTGCCACTAGTAAGTTGGATTTTCAAAATGCCTTTCACTAGCACATCAGAGCCTTCTATCAAAATGATAGGAGCTTCACTAGAGCCATTCTTGAAGAAGGGTATCCCTATTTATGCCATCACTTTCCTAGAATGAATATTAACCACACTGCCATCATCTACCAACTCTCAATGAACTTAATGGTTAAAGAGAATTTTGGAGATGAACAAGGCATCCTCATATGGAAAGGTTACTCTCACTTCATCTTCTGGCGTGGAGACAATGGGCTTATGGCATAGCATATGAAAATGAATAGTTGTAATAACCTAGTTCCTATACTTTTTTTTTCCACATGTTAGAATCATCCTGTGTTGTGGTGCCCCCTAAGATCACACTGATTTGAAGTAGTTCCTGTATATATTGGTAAGGATCGTCCCTACTTTTCCTAGGATAAGAATCCTCTTTTCATAAATTAGAGGAGATAGCCTTTAGCTATAAATCGCCTTTTTTTTTTTCAAGATGTAACACTCTTCTATGTCATGTCCTTTATCCCTATGAAATAGACAATACTTCTTAGAAGTGTGGGTCCTGGGTGGTCATCTTATTTGTAAAAGGTATTGAACAAATTTTTTTACCTTTAATGATAGTAAAAACCTTTGTAAGGGTGATATTTAATAGAGTAATGTGTATTTCAATGTAGGTCATGTATTTCTTAATTGGCCTTTTTTTATTTTTTATAAGGTTATTATGCCTTCTAGGAGAGTGATCTTGCTTGAGACACCTCTCTAGTAGACTCTTTTAAAAGAAATAAAGAGGCTTAGAGCACAACACACTAGCCTTTTTCACATGTACATGGTTCTTTATAGCTTGCTTCAATTTAAATAAGCTTTTATTTTGTAGAGCATACCATTTTTTCCATAAAGCTCTCATTTTACTCAATTTATCAAGATCTTAGAAGCCACTAGCTTGATTAATTTCTCGATCTTGAGCATTTCCTTACTAAACCTTTTTAGATATACTCATCTAGACTCATTATCTACCTGAGTAAACTCAAAAAGTTATATGAAGCTTTTTAAAGCTGAGATAATTGTGTTGAATCGTGCCACAACCTGGTAAAAAGTTGTCAAAGCTTGAGATGGAGTTTGGCTCTAAATTATTATACCATGCAAGTACTAATGGTTGGCATCACTATCCTTGATGACCAATTACAGGTTGTTTCATACATTTTGTATATGTTTTCTTAGGTCAACAAGATTGTTATAGTTGTTTAAGGTTATCTTGGTATTCATGTAGTCTTTAGGAATATGAGTACACAACACTTATCTTAACAAGGGGGAATTTTGAATCAGATAAGAGGTGTCTACATCCTCATGCATGGCCAGATGGTATTCGATAGCAGGATCAATGTCTAGCCTCTCATAAAGGTTGCTTTCTTTTTCTATGTCTATATGGTTCCGGAAAGATTGAGATTTTTTGGATGGAATGATAGGATCGATGGCTAGCCTCCATACCACGGTGGTCAAATGGCACATAGAATACTTGTTATGTTCCAAGAGCATTGTGATTACATGAATGGCCTTTGGAAAGGTTTGATGACTATTGAGGTTAAAAGCCCCTAATATTTCATTTTACCTAAACTTCTCTAGATAATGTAATTATTTATGGGTGCTTAGCATAACCTGCTATAATGAAGCTGTAAAGAAGGGTGTTATTGTGGGTTATAAGACTTATTATGAAGTTGTAAATGAGGATACAACTTAGGTGAGGAGTTGCTCTTAGTTGATGAGTTATTCGAAGTTTGGGAAAGATAATCAAGACACTTCAAGAATGTTAGATCTAGTAGCTTAATTTGTCACATTTATATCTATTTAAGTTTAACATTTAATTGAATCATAGGCCCTGACTTCATGATATATGAGCTTGGATTTCTACCCGGTATAGAATATTGAGCTTTCATTGTATCTTCAGTCCTTTTAAATAACAACTTTAAGCTAAAAATTAAATTTAAAAAATATGTTGATAAATATCAAAACTACTTAATTAAATATATTGTGCCTACTATATGATACCCGAATGAAAGAGATTGCATCCTAAACTGATGCGATTGATTATTCTTTGCAAGAAAGACGTTCTTTTTAAAGTCCCCTTTACTAGATGCCTCACTTTTTTTTTAGAAAAAATAAAATAAAATTACAAAGTTTTTGTTCTGGTGCTGCACTGATGTCAAATGGAGACAAATGAAGAAAATAGGTGATCTGTGAGACCTGTTACCAGAATCAGTCTCTGAATTCCTATGCCGGATGGTTAAGTTCCTATCCTGAAAATCTATATACGGATGCCATTTTCATGTTCCTATGCCTGCTGGCTATGCTACTTTACTAGACGTTTATCAACGGTACCCAGTGTTCGAAACTGTAGCAGTGAATGAAAAGGAAATTTATTGGACACAAGATTTAAACACTTCAATTTCTTTTTTCATTGTTTGTACACTTACATCAGACCTTTCAAGGAGGTTGCTTCCTTCTTGTTATTCTCCCACCCCACACATAATCAGAACGGTGGTGCCTGCACCTAAAGGATCCGGGGTGCCTTGTGGGAGAACACAAACACTTCTTCATCAAGCCAGCAACAGCACTGCTGCCAGTAGCAGCCGCCTCTGTCGGTGCATGTCCAGTTTCCGTCTCCACCGCTTGCAAAACGAGCCATCTTCGATACACTACCAAGTTCCTGCTAACCCAAGGCACACCCGGGTGACACATTTTTCTTCTAACCTTTGTTCTGTGGAGATTGTATTAGAGTAAGTTTATTGTGATGAGAAAGCTTGTAAAGAAAAGAAAAGAATCCGTGATGGTATGAGATTTCAAGTAAAGAAAGGAAGTCTAAAAGTTAAAGTTTCAGAGGTGTAGAGGAACTTTAGCTTCAGGTTGATTCCTTCCCGGACAGGGTTTGCAATTTCATTTCTTCCATTCGTGGGTTATTATTTAATTATTACTGATCTGAGGAAGCAATATGCTTAGCTGACGAAACCACTCCCTTCACTCATCCTAAACCACGGCCTAATAAGATAACAAAGCCGCAAATGCAAAAGGAAAGCAGCCAAAAGCTCCTCCAAAGAAAGATCAGGTTCTTCTGGCCGACATGTGGCATAAACGCTGCCGTGTGTCCAGGTGAGCCCGATTCATCCTTGCCACTTGTTACAACTCAAGTGGAAGGGACACGTCGCTCATGTTTTTATTATATATCGAGCTTACTGGTTTGCACTTTCTATTCTCTACATAAATTTTGATTGGTAGAGAAAGTTAGTCTTTTTTGGATAAAATGGTTAGTTTCGTGGGTGGAGATGGGATTAGGCTGCACTTTATAGGAGAGGTGTTGTTTGAAATTGGACAAAATGCTGATGCATTGCATAGTCATCGGATTCTTTACGCTTTTTCACTTGTTATTTGGATCGTTTATGCCAAACTGTGAAGGCACCAGGCGGTGCCTTTGTCCACAACACCGGGTGAGGTAACAAAAGGAGGGAGACCCAGAAACTGCGTCATCCCAACACCTAAAATTTATTAAGCTTTGATCAGATAAAATATGGAAGAAAAGTGAACATTTTCTGTATGTTGCTTTTCAATGAAACTCATTTTCAGGATTGAAGAAAATAATGTGATCATTGGTGAATCGGTCGACTTAGACGGATTTGCGGTTAAGTCAATCAAGGTGATTTCTCATGTCGGGTTTTCCTCCCTTTACAAAGCAAGGTATTGAATGTTGGGAAATCTGTATTTTAAAAAGTAGTTAATGGTTGCATTTGATGTTAAATAAAAAATTCGTATCCATTTGCTTCTAGAGTTAAAAATTTTATTAAAATTTATTTTGTAAAATAAATTCTGTAATATAAAACATTAACATAACTTCAATAAATTATAAACAAATAAAAAATTAATTTCAAAGAATCTTTAATTGATATATTATGATAAAATTTAAAACTTTCTAAAATAACTCTATCCCACGTAGCAGTAATAACTTTCTTAATATTTATATTCAACATTTATATAGTAGAAAGTTGATAATTTAAAATTGTACCCAAATAACAAAACTTTTAGAGCAAGGAGTTCCTTGGATTTAAAGCCAAATGTTAGGCTTGAGAATGGTTTTGGGTTTGAATATATTATAAAATAATATTTTTAATTATAAAAGATTATTTTTTAATAATTAAAATTTGAGCTTAGATTTGGTCATTGAAAAATTATTTTTTTTAGCCCATTGATTTGTCTAGCTCATGAAAGTTAGAATATGATTAGATTTTTTCACTACTAGAAATTCGACTAAAACTAACGGATTTATTGATAAAAAAATTTTGTCGGGAATTTATGGTGATATTTACCAATGGATGTAAATCCCTTGGTAATGATATTGGTATATACCGATAGAATTACTGAAGGAGTATTTAGAATTATTTTAAAAAAGAGCAAGTCGATGATGTGGAAGTATTTGCTAGCTATTTCACCAATAAAATTATAGAGAAATTCAAACCGGGATTTCCATATACTGACATGACCATTTCACCTGTGGAATCATCGAGGGAATTACCAATAAAAAAAATTTCGTTTGTGATTTCATATGTAAAAGTTAATATATTACTATATTGCCAACCGTCCTCTTCCCTTCTTTATTTCTCCCTTTTCTTCCCCCACCTTTACATTTAAAGAAACTGCCCACCCTCCCCCTAGCTGCAAACTTCACCCCCCCAAACTATTCCCCTCTTCTTAACACAAGTTATCTTTCTTTAACTTTTGTAGTTACAATATCCATATTGTGATTTATTATTGATTTTATTATTTTTTATAAGTAAATTTATCTTTTTTAAAATTTTAACATTAAATATTAATTTTATTATTATTTAATGTTTTTATTATATGTATTTTGTTAGTGTATGTATATGTTTTATTGTTTTTTCTTAGACAAACTTGTAGTATGAATGTATAATGTTATGCTTGTTATGATTTGTTTTAGATTTTATAAAATTATATTTGTTTATAAATTATTGAAACTTATGTCTAATTACCGAATTAGATGTGTTGTGATGAAATATATAATAGTATGTTTAACGGGTTCGTTTTATTTTTTATCAATTTATGGAGTTGTAATTTCTATAAATTTATGTGTATAAATTCGTATGAACATTGATAATTAATAATGAATATTTAAGAGAAGTTGTAATTAGTTTGTTAGATAATCACGAGTTAAACTTACAAATTTATTTACTTAATATAATTAATTAATACATGTTGTCATCATTATTTTATAGAGATTCAATACAATTCACAGATGATCATTTATGGATGTAACAAGACTCACCACAAGGATTACGGAGATGGATTATTGAATAGAGTTGAGTGATTAGTACTTAAAAATGCATTTTTATCAAGGTTTTATATCATCATTTTTCACTTGAAGTATCAATAGCTCTTTAACTAAAACATGAAATATAATGACAAGTTTGATACCATAAGATACCTTTAATTTATGGAAATATTCATCCTAAATATAGGCCTATCACATAAATAAAAGAATTGATTGATAAGTTTAAATATTGAAATTGAAAGGACAAAGAGAGGGCCAAACTTAGAAAAGAGATGCTAGTTCAACCCAAACTAGAATATTGTTCGATCATTGGGTCATATCTGGAGCTATAGATCTTGGATTTAGACCTGCTCTATATGGATAGAAAGCTAAGACATAGGCCTAAAACAATGGGAATGCAAGACTCAATTCTGCTGTTTGGAAGTTCAAATCTTAGCAACAACGGAGAAGTTTAAATTTATCCTACAACTCAAATATTGTTCAATGTTCAGTCCATATCTCGAGTTCTAGAAGTCCAAATAACCTCAATTTTTTTTAGAAAGCCAAGATAATTTTCTAAAACTTTTATGATTTAAGTCTGCCCAAATTCTGATGTTAATAATGACGTTTTGTTTTGACAAGAAGATAAAGATTGTCACCAAGTCAAGATCTGGCTATCCACTCAACAATTAGTTAACAAATCAATATTTCTAATTTTGGCCTATAAAAGGAGGTATTTGTCATGTATTTAGGCATTTTGGTTTTCAGATCAAGATCATCTTATTGCTCTCTCTTTATTGTAATGCTTAAGTTTTGCTTATATTGATTTCTTGTTTATACTTCTCATTTCATTTCCTTTACTTAATTAACTTATATCTTATTTATGTTTTTATCTTATTTATTTATGTTTCTCTTTTTCATTATGTTTAGCTAAATTTATCATGTCAAGGTGAAAAGGTTACACTAATGATGTAAGAATAAATATGGTATAAACTCAACATGGACTTTAATGTCTGATACTAACATATTTTGTATTTGTTATCTTATTCATTTTTAATACTTTGCTTATTAAACGGTTAATCTAGATTTATGTTGTATAACCTTGACATAACAAATGCTTGGTACTTTTATAACACAAACTGTATGGTATAACTGACACCTATGTTATGACAAGAACTTTATTTATTGTTAATATAAGTTATAATCATGAATACTTGACAACATTTATAAGTATTAGTATTATTCGAATAAGATAACTAATGTAATCATGTTAACAATTTATAATATGATAAGAACCTTCTTTGTATGTCATTTTCAGTTGAGTAATAAAGGTGTATAATATATTTGTTTGAAACACCATTAGTGGATCCTCTAACCTTAATAATTGTTTTTATCATTATTTAATCCTTATATCAATATCACATCTCAAAGCTCTCTTTATTATTAATATTATTCTTGTTGTTGTTATTCTTTTTTTTTGTTATTTATAATTTATATAGTTAACATTCTTGTAGTTCGATGTCGGTCTTGCCAAGATACTTATTACTTGAACATTCTTGCACTCGAGATAAGACATCAATATTTTAGTCGTGTCAATTTTTTGACTCCATTATCGGGGAGGTAAATTATTGTATAAATTATAATATTTATTTTATTTTCACTTTTCACTTTTCTTGTATTTAACTTCGTTTTTTTCTTTTGTTTCTTTTTTTTATTATTATATTCCTACATGTGCAAAAGAGTGTGGTCACGTACATTAAGTGATAAATTTTATAGTGTATCGTTATTATTTTCAGAAAATATGATCAAAGAAGATAATCAGTCGCTTCATAATAAGAATAATAAAAATAATCATATCAGAACACTTAGAGACCACATGAATCCTACAAGAATAAGTGCATCCTTATGCATAGTTTTTCCTTCTGATACATCTTATTTCAATTTTAAGCTAGGCATTATTCAAATTTTACCTTCTTTTCATGGCTTGGATTTAGAAAATCTATACATGTATTTAAGGTAATTTGAGGAGGTCTGTAATACCTATAATGACTTAAATTGTAGCATGAACACCATCATATTAAAAAATTTTCCTTATTCATTAAAAGATAAAGCTAAAACATGGCTATAAATTTTGAGATCAGGATCTATTCGTGTTTGGGATGAAATGCAACAACAATTCTTATAGAAGTTTTTCCATTTTACAAAATAAACTTATTTGAAAGATAAATCAACACTTTCACTAAAAAACGATAAGAAATATTTTACCAATATTAAGATAGGTATCGAGACTTGCTTAATACTTGCCCTCATCATAGTTTTGAGACATGGAGATTGGTTTCATATTTTTATAAAGGGTTAACACCTAAAGTAGGCAAAATGTTAAATTGATGTGCAATAGAACTTTTAAAGATAAATACCCTAATAAAGCAACGAAATACCTAGATTTGCTAGCTGATAATGCTTAAAATTAGAACACTATAGTTACTTATGAGATACTAAATAAAACTCAACCTCATAAATTTAGTGGAGATATATATAATCTTAGGGAAAATTATGACCTCCAAGTCAAGTTTGTATCTTTAGTTAGAAAGGTTGAGGCACTAGAATTGAAAAAGAGTGGTCAATTAAAATCTATTCAAGACATTATATGTCAACTTTATGAAATCAGTGAACATTCAACCAATGACTATCCAACTTTACCTTTTTTTAAGAAATGTCTCAATGAACAAGGTTATACTTTAAATAGTTTCCAAAGGTTTAATCGTAACCCATATTTGTAAACATACAACCTTGGTTAGATAAATCACCCAAATTACAATTGAAAGAGTGATAGTAATAATACATGAACTTTACAACCATCATTTCAAGCATACTATAATTTCTAAAATTCTCATGGATATACACCTCATTATGCTCCACATCGTAGAAAAAATCTTGAGAAAATATTGCATGCACTCATTGAATAGCATGAGACAATCAATACTTAACTTGCTCAAAGTATGACAGATTTTAAAGATACTCTTACAAAGTTCACATATGCTCTCAGTTTTTAAGAGAAGGTAAGTTTTCATCTCAATAACAACAAAATCCCAAGAGGTAATATAATACAAATACAAGTAGTTTTGAAAGCTAACATATGGATTAAGTCAAATTAGTCATCACTCTTCACAGTGGTAAGGTTATTGAAAAATCCACTATTGAAGCTTGTGAGAAAGATGATGAGTCAATTTCTGAGGATAAGGAAGGGGTTGAATCTGAATACTACAAAGAAAATACTAATTCCTCGCCAGCATTTCTATTTACTCATGTCATTACCAAACAAAGAAAAGTCAATCACAACTCTGAAATCTTTGAAACTTTCAAACAGGTAAGGATTAATATACCTTTGCTAGATGTTATTAAATAGGTTCCTTCCTATGTTAAATTTTTGAAAGATCTGTGTACTATGAAGAGAAAACTAAATGTGAAAAAGAAAACCTTTTTAGCCAAACAAGTAAGTGTCATTCTTCAAAATAATAATACTTTGAAATATAAAGACCTTGGTTATCCTACAATTTCTTACTTTATTAGAGAACATAAAATTGAAAGAGCCTTACTTGATCTTGGAGCTAGCGTGAATTTACTTCCATATTCAGTATTCAAAGTCTCAATTTAGGTGAGCGAAAACCAACTTCTGTAACTCTCTTACTTACTGATAGATCTATAAAAGTGTATAGAGGAATAGTTGAAGATGTGTTAGTATAAGTTGATAAATTCATTTATCTTGTGAATTTGATTGTCTTGGATACACAACCTGTTGAAGCATGTAATTCATTTTCTATTATTTTAGGATGTCCATTTCTTGCAACTTCTAATGCATTGATTAATTATAAGAATGGACTGATGAAGCTATCATTTGAAAACATGATATTAGAGATGAATATTTTCAATATTTGCAAGCAACCTGGAGATGATAATGATTTACAAGAAATATATTTTATTGAAGAATTAGTTTATGATCAACTTGAATTTACTTTGAGTAAAATTAAGTTAGATAAATATGAAGATTTACAAATGATTTATTCTCATGAAGAAATCACGGATGAAAAAGGCACTAAAAATTTTGATGCGGATCTTTTGTCAAGAGTGATAACAGATTTGACATTCGACATCACACCAATCTATGATTACTTTTCTAATGAATCCTTACTTTCTCCTTGTTCAATGCCTTGATTTGCTAAAAATATCAATTTTCTTACTTCAGGATTTTTGCTAGTTCACTAAAGTACCAAACACAAGAAAGTTTTTGAGCGATGTGCAAAATTTTTATTGGGATGACTCTTACTTATTCAAATATTATCATGATCAAATATTTTAAAGATACATTCCTGAAAATGAGATAAGTAGTGTCATTAAATTTTATTATTCTGAAGCATGTGAGAGTCATTTCTTATTAAAAAAGATGACTGAAAAAATCTTACAATATGGATTCTATTGGCCCAACATGTTCAAAGACACAGATGTGCTTTGCAAAGCTTGTGAAAATTGTTAAAAGTTAGGATTTAATTAAAAATATAAGAAATCTTTAGATAATCTTCTATTAACTTTTGAGACGTATTGTGATGGAGATGTACATTATGTAATTCATGATTTATAACCCAATTTTCATAAAGAATATGCTCGTCATAGTCTTTGAAATCTAATTAAAAAAGATCTTGTTTGTCAATTTTTAAGAAAACTGGATGAGAATCTTATCCCCAACTCATATAGGGCATTTAAGTTGTTCTTAAACATAAAACCAAGAGAAGATATAAGCCACAATTATAACTACTTGTACATATACATGTCTTTTCAAATAAATAAATCAATAGAGAGAGAGAGAGACTTTAATTGGCCTACTACATATAGGTGATATGATTGCTTTTTTAATTTTTCATCTATAAAATCTTCTCTTCCTTCCTTTTATTTCTACTCAACCCATACATTTAACAGATATATAAGTGTATAGAAATGGTAGGTTCCTCAAGTCATCATATAAAAAATATTTGTGTTTTTGGTGGATCCATTTGTAGAAAAGAAATAAAGCTTTTAAAATCAGCAAATCATCTTGGTTAGGTACTAGTTGAGAGAAAGATTCATTTAGTTTATGGGGAAGGTAGCCTTGGGTTAATGAGGAGAGTGTCAATATCTGTATTTTTAGGAGGTAGTCAAGCTTTGATAATGGTCCCCAAAGCTTTAGCACAAGGGGAGATTATTAGAAAAACAATTAGAAAGGAACTACAGATCTCCATAATGTTTGATCAAATGAATGACTTGTTTAAACATGTTGATGCATATTGGAAGAGATCTTTCATATTTTCTCTTGAGCTCAACTGTATATTTACCATAAACTCATAGGTTTGTTAAATGTTAATGATTTTTATAATAAGTTATTATCTTTTTTTAATCATGCTATATGACAAATAATACTCTCTACTGCTACTGTAGAATAATTGATTGATCAACTATAAACTTTTATTATTGTAATTGATCCCTCTAATGAGTTACATAAATTGGTCAACTAAGAAAAGTCGTAAAAAGCTTAGATTAGATTTGAGCCTTCATTTGTGAATCCTTATGTCCTTTTGTTTTATTACTAGTATATTATTTTATTTTGTTATTTTTTATATTTATTTAAGTGTGTTTCACGTTTATCAATATTCTTTGTTTCACGTGATGTCTTCTATATTCTCTCTTTTTACCTTAGGACATTAAAGACAATTTCTCGTTTCGGTTGGGAGGAAAGACTGGTATCAACTACTAACTATTTTTGTTTTTAATAAAATCATTTGACAAAACTATTATTAGGATGACAGAGTAAAGAAGTTCTTTTATTAAAGTAACTCTTGAAACGCAACTTAGTAAATATTTTTAATAAGGTCTCTTAGAATACTTCCTGAAATTTTCAGGTTTACAAACTCTCGCATTGTTATCACTTAATTCTGCTTATATACTCATTTCACAAGTATTCTTAAACTTTCATTTTCACACACACACTTTAACACATGATTTTGGGTTGCATATTGGATTATTATATTATTTATGTTTTTTTGTTAAAAGTAACAACTATGGGAAAGGGATAATATATAAATTGTAATAATAATAATAATAATAATAATAATAATAATAAAATAGAGAGAAAAAAATATAATAATCCGAACCCAAGAAAGTTAACCTTAAACATTAGAACAAAAATTTTGTTTTCTTCCAAGTAAAGCCCCATAACTATGAGTTGATATATTAAATATATATAAAAAAGATTTATTAATATCTTATTTAAGATGTATTAAGTAGATATATAAATTTTATAAGAATTTGTTTATCTAGATATATTAATAGAAGTTGAATGATGAATGCCTTACTTTGTGAAATTTACAAATTATTTTTCTATTTTAA
>NW_011502849.1:0-2882 GCF_000495115.2 Populus euphratica | reverse complement strand
TAGTACTTAAAAGTGCATTTTTATCATGGTTTTATATCATCATTTTGCACTTGAAGTATCAATAACTCCTTAACTAAAGCATGTTTTATAATAACAAACCTGATACCATAAGATACCTTTAATTTATAGTAAATGTTCATCCTGAATATAGGCCTATCACATAAATAAAATGATTGATTAATAAGTTTAAGTACTGAAATTGAAAGGACAAAGAGAGGTCCAAACTTAAAAAAGAGATGTTGGCTCAACCCAAACTGAAACACTGTTCGGTCGTTCGGTCATATCTGTAGTTGTAAATCTTGGATTTAGGTTTGCTCTATATGTATGGAAAGGTAAGATAGAGGTCTAAAACTTTCATAGGAAGGTAAGACTCAATTCTGCTATTTCAAAGTTCAAATCTTAACAACAACAGAAAAGTCTGAATATGTCCTATAGCTTAGACATTATTCAATGTTCAGTCCATATTTTGAGTTTTAAAAGTCCAAATGACCTTAATTTTTTTCCTTGAAAAGCTGAGATATCCTCTTAGAACTTTCATGATTTAAGTTTATCCAAATTTAGATCTTAGCAATTACGTTTTGTTCAAACAAGAAGATAAGGATTGTCACCAAGTCAATATGTGGTTACCACTCAATAATTAGTCAACAAATCAATAGTTTCTAATTTTGGCCTATAAAAGGAGGCATTTTTCATGCATTTAGGCATCTTGGTTTTCAGATCAAGATCATGTTCTTTCTCTATCTTTATTGTAATACTTAAGTTTTGCTTATATTGATATCTTGTTTATGCTTCTCATTTCCTTTCATTTACTTAGTTAACTTATATCTTATTTATATTCTTATCTTGTTCATTTATGTTTTTCTTTTTCATTATGTTTAGTTAAGTTTATCATGTCAAAGTGAAAAGGTTACACTAATGGTGTAAGAATAAGTATAGTATAAACTCAACATGGATTTTAATATTTGATACTGACATATTTCGTATTTGTTATCTTATTCACTCTTAATACTTTGCTTATTAAATGGTTAATCTTGATTTATGTTGTATAGCCTTGGTACAACAAATGTTTGGCACTTTCATAGCACAAACAGTATGGTATAATCGACACCTGTGTTATGAAATGAACTTAATTTATTGTTAACATAAGTTATAATGATGAATACCTGACAACATTTACAAGTATTATCATTATTCGAATAAGATAACTAATATAATCATGTTAACAATTTATAATCTGATAGAAATCTCCTTTGTGTGTGGTTTCCAGTTGAGTAATAAGAGTTTATACTATACTTGTTTGAAATACTATTAGTGGATCATCTAATCTTGACAGTTGTTTTTATCATTATTTAATCCTTATATCAATATCACATCTCAAAGATCTCTTTGTTATTGTTGTTGTTGTTATTGTATTATTTTTATTTATAATTTACATAGTTAATCTCCCTATAGTTCGATCTCGATCTTACTAGATTATTTATTACTTTAATATTCTTGCACTTAAGAAAAGATATCAATTTTTTGGTCATGTCATTCAAGGTTTTATTAATTTTGCAACATCTATTATGAGAAATTTTAATTAAGATGATATTATGTGTCTATGCAGGATGTGTAAAAATAAAAAGTATTTGCATGCAAATATAATAATGATGCATCTTCTACGTAAGGGGTTCATGGAGGATTATTTGTATTAGTATGTATATAGAGAACAATTTATTCATAATAAGAGCATGATAGAAAGGATGGTTGTTTTAACTTATAGTGTTAGCAATGTGCATGAAGTTGTAAATGACAATAGTAATCCTTAGAAAAATATGATTATAAAGGAAATAAGAATGAATCAAGATAATGTTAGTCAATATCTAATTGTAGAAAAAGAACCTAATGCAGATGCGACCAGGTTTTTTGATTTGTTGAAAGATTCTGATGAACCATTACGGGGTGACTACATAAATTATAGTAAATTATCAACCATTATATATATGTTCACCACCACGTCGGATTATAGGTTGAGTAAGGTTAGTTATGACAGAATTATCAAATGGGCTAAAAGTATTTTGCCTGAAGACAACAGGTTAAAATAAAACTTCTATGCTACTAAGTTCATGATAAAACCCCTCGGTTTAGGATAATAGAAAATTAATGTGTGCCCTAACTTTTGCATGTTGCAGAACCTTGAAAATGTTAAGCTGATCAAGTACATGATATATAGGCATTCCTGTTACAAACCCAAAACTAGCACGGGAAAGACTCGTGAAATATAAAAAACTCAAATACTTCCCAATCACACCTAGACTATAGAGGTTATTCATATCACTAAGAACTGCTCAGCACATGACATAACACCAATCATATGATACGGTTGATGGAGTGATGGTAAATCCTTATAACGGTGTATATAAAAAACACTTTAATAGTGTGCATCCACACTTTTCAGCTAAATCAAGGAATGTGTGTCTTGGATTATATACATACAGATTCAACCTATTCGGGTCATTAGCTGCTCCTTATTCTTTTTAACCGATCATACTTATGGTTTATAACTTATCATCGGGGATGTGTATTAGGTTAACGTTCATGTTTTTATCTATGGTGATAGCTAGTCCAAGAAGTCTAGGCTGAAATATAGACGTTTTTCTTCGACCATTGATTGATGAGTTGATGCAATTATGGTCCTCTAGAGTTTTGACTTATGATATATCGAGAAAATATAATTCTCTTATGAGGGTGAACTATCAATAATTTTGTAGCTTATGAAATGGTTTATGATTAGAGCACGCATGGAAAACTAGTATATCTATACTGCATAAAAAATAACAAAGTATTCACGCAAAAGTTTCCTGGTTTTGGTTTGACTCACAATTGAGTAGAGCGAAGCATAT
>NW_011502839.1:928-15933 GCF_000495115.2 Populus euphratica | reverse complement strand
AAGAAAAGGGTTGAACTTGAACATTGCAAGGAAGAGACTGATTCCCCACTAGTGCTTCCATTTCCTCATACCATGACCAAACAAAAGAAAGTCAATCACAATTCTAAAATCTTTGAAACTTTCAAACAGGTAAGGATCAATATACCTTTGCTAGATGTTATTAAACAGGTACCGTCTTATGCTAAATTTTTGAAAGATCTGTGCATTGTAAAGAGAAAATTGAATGTGAAAAAGAAAGCCTTCTTAGCCAAACAAGTAAGTCCCATTCTTCAGAATAATAATGCTTTGAAATATAAAGACCCTGGTTGTCCTACAATTTCTTACTTTATTGGAGAACATAAAATTGACAAAGCTTTACTTGATCTTGGAGTTAGTGTAAATTTACTTCCATATTCGGTTTTTCAAAGTCTTAATCTAGGTGAGTTAAAACCTACTTCTGTAACTCTTTTACTTGCTGATAGATCTATAAACATGTCTAGAGAAATAGTTGAAGATGTGTTAGTACAAGTTGATAAATTTATCTTTCCTATGGATTTTATTATCTTGGATACACAACTTGTTAAAGCATGCAATTCAATTCATGTTATTTTAGGGCGTCCATTTCTTGCAACTTCTAATGCATTGATTAATTATAGGAATGGAGTGATGAGGTTATCTTTTGGAAACATGACATTGGAGATGAATGTTTTTAACATTTGCAAACAACTTGGAGATGATAATGATTTACAGGAAGTAGATTTTATTGAAAAAATAATTTATAATCAATTTGAAAAATTTTCCAGTAAAACTGAGTTTAATGAATCTGAAGATTTGCAAATGGTTTGTTTTCAGGAAGAATCAAAGGCAAATAGTTGGAGACTAAAAATTGAGGAATTGCCACCACGATTAATTGGGTCCATACCTTCAAGTATTCAACCACCAAAACCCGATTTGAAGTCGTTACCATTGAATCTCAAATACTCATTTTTGGGAGAAAATGAAGCTTTTCCGGTAATAATTTCTTCCAAACTTAATATTCATCAAGAAGGTAAGTTATTACAAACTTTGAAAATGCATAAAAATATATTAAGATAAACCATAGTTGACATAAAAGGAATTAGTCCTTTGATTTGCACACAAGATTTATTTGGAGGAAAATGCTAAACCCTCTAGAGAAATGCAACGAAGGCTTAATCCTAATATGAAAGAAGTAGTGAGGAATGAAGTCATTAAACTTCTAGATAATGGAATCATTTATCCTATTTCTAATAGTAAATGGGTAAGTCCTACCCAGGTTATACCTAAAAAGTTTAGAGTTACTATGATAACAAATGAGAAAAATGAGTTAATTCCAACAAGGACTATTACTGGTTGGCGCATGTGCATTGATTATAGGAAACTTAATTTAATGAAAAGATCATTTTCCTTTACCTTTCATAGATCAAATTCTAGAAAGAGTTGCAGGTCATGAATTTTATTATTTTATAGATGGTTATTCGGGTTACAACCAAATTGAAATTGCATTTGAAGATCAAGAGAAAACTACTTTCACATATCCATTTGGTACGTTTGCATACCGAAAGATGCCTTTTGGATTATGTAATACACCAGATACGTTTCAAAGATGCATGCTTAGCATATTCAGTGATATGATTGAATGTTTTCTTGAGATTTTCATGGATGATTTTTCTATTTTTGGTGATTCATTTAATGATTGTTTAACTAACTTAGAAAAAATTTTGAACAGGTGTGAAGAGAAGAATCTTCTGCTGAATTGGGAAAAATATCATTTTATGGTCACAAATGACATTGTACTTGGTCACATTGTTTCATCAATAGGAATTGAGGTTTACAAATCTAAAATTGAGTTAATTGCCAACTTACTAACACCAAAATCTGTTAAAAATGTTAGATCATTCTTAGGCATGCTGGTTTTTATAGAAGGTTTATCAAAGATTTTAGTGTAATATCTAAGCCATTGTGTAACCTTCTAACAAAGGATAATGTTTTTGAATGGACTGAACATTGTGATAAAGCCTTTGTTAAACTTAAAAACTTGCTTACTTCTGCTTCTGTCATTCAACCTCCTAATTGGTCATTACCTTTTGAAATAATGTGTGATGCTAGTGATTATGCCGTGGGTGCTGTTTTAGGACAAAGAAAAGATAAAAAACCCTATGTGATTTATTATGAAAGTAAAACTTTAAATAGTGCTCAAATAAATTACACTACCACTAAAAAGGAATTACTTGCAATAGTATTTGCATGTGAAAAATTCAGATCTTATCTTGTTGGCTCACCTGTTATTGTTTTTAGCAATCATGCAGCGTTGGAATATCTTCTTTCTAAGAAGGATTCTAAAGCTAGATTGGTGCGGTGGATTTTGTTACTTCAAGAATTCAATATCACAATCAAGGATAAGAAAGGCACCGAACATGTTGTCGCGGATCATTTGTCAAGATTGACAACTAATTCGAAATCTGACATCACACCAATCGATGACTACTTTCCTGATGAATCTTTACTTTCTGTCTCTATAATGCCTTGGTTTGCTAATATTGTTAATTTTCTTGTTTCAGGATATTTTTCAGCTCATTGGAGTACCCAAGACAAGAGAAAGTTCTTGAACGAAGTGAAGAACTTTTATTGGGATGACCCTTATTTATTCAAATATTATCCTGATCAAATATTTTGAAGATAACATTCCTGACAATGAGGTTAGTAATGTCATTAAATTTTATCATTCTAAGGCATGTGGGGGTCATTTTTCGTCAAAGAAGACAACTGCAAAAATCTTACAATGTGGATTTTATTGGCCCACCATGTTCAAGGACACGCATGCATTCTGCAAAACTTGTGAAAATTGTCAAAAGTTAGGATCTCTTTCAAAATGTCACATGATGCCTTTAAATATTATTCTTGTCATTGAAATCTTTGACTGGTGGGGTATAGATTTTATCGGTCCATTTCCTCCATCATTTGGTTTTGTGTACATATTAGTCGCAGTAGACTATGTTTCAAAATGGATAGAAGCAATTCCAAGTCATAACAATGATCATAAAACAATCATCAAGTTTTTGAAAGAAAATATTTTGAGTCGATTTGGAATCTCTCAGGCCATAATAAGTGATGGTGGAACACATTTCTGTAACAAGCCATTTGAGTCTTTAATGAAAAAATATGGAATCACACACAAAGTTGCCACCCCTTATCACCCCCAAACAAATAGACAAGTAGAACTTGCTAATAGGAAGATCAAACAAATCTTGAAAAAAATAGTGAACCCTAATTGAAAGGACTGGTCTTTAAGACTTAATGATGCACTTTGGACTTATTGAACTGCTTTTAAAACATCATTAGGTATGTCACCTTATAGGTTGGTTTATGGAAAACCTTGTCATTTGCCTATGAAACTTGAACACAAAGCTTATTGGGCTATTAAAGCTTTCAATTCAAACATGGATGATGCTAGCTAGCTGCATAAGTTACAAATAAATAAGCTTGAGGAAATAAGAAATGATGCATATGATTCAAAAATTCATAAAGCAAGAATCAAAGACTTTCATGATAAAAGAATCTTGAGAAAAACATTTGATATTGGTAAAAAAGTTTTGCTTTATAATTCTCGACTCCATTTATTTCCTAGAAAGCTAAGATCAAGATGGAGTGGTCCATTTGTTGTGAAACATGTATATCCTTATGGGGCCTTTGATATTGAGAATCCAAAGAATGACAATGTTTTTAAGGTAAACGGACATCGTTTGAAAGCTTATTTTGATAATTTTCGTAATGAAAATGAATTCATTGGTTTGAATGATCTTGTATATAAAGGTTGATTATTTTGTTTTTCTCATATTGTTTTTTTTTTCTTTTTAGTGTGACTCTTTTTTTGCTAGTCTTTCTCCAACTTTGGTCAAATGGCGGATAACGGTACTCCGTGACTCTTAAGTCAGTTTTTTCAGTTTCCCATGATAATTGATATCTGTGTATATATTTGTTCAATTCCTTGTTCCTTCTCTTTTCTTTGCATCTCTTCTTCACTTCTCTTTTAAACAAAATGGACACCACTCTTGAAAAATTAAAAAAGTATTTTCCCGCTCTGCCTTAGAATGCGATTACAAAAATTTATCGTGCTAGGTGTGAAAGATTGAGGTTGTTAATGAACTATGGAATTCCTGAAGATATTCGCTGGATGATTGAAGCAAAGATCCGATTATCAGGTGAGTCTTTCAACACTTTTATTTCATACATGTCTAGGACAGGTAAAAGCACTTTTGCAAAGAAACGTCGTGCAAAACGACTGAAAGTCTGTCACCAATGTGCTGGACGGACTTGTAATGCAAAATGTCGTTCTTTAGGAATGGTATCTATAAACCATGAAGATAAAATACAATTCATTAAGGATAGCCTGAGTAAGGAGTCTTTAGATAATCTTCTATTAACTCTTGAGACGCATCCTAGTGGAGATGTGCATTGTGAAATTCATGATTTATGGCCTCATTTTCATAAAGAACATGATCGACTTAGTCTTCGGAATTTGACTAAAAAAGACCATGTTTGCCAGTTTTTAAGAAAACTAAATGGGAAGCTTATTCCCGACCCATAGAGGGCTTTTAAGTCGTTCTTGGATGTAAAACCAAGGGAAGATGTGAGCCACAATCACAATTGTTTGTATATACATATTGTTTAAAAAAATAAATAAAATAATAATAATAATAATAACAATAATAAATAAATAAATAAAGAGAGAGAGAGTGTGTAAGACTATAGCTAGCCTACATACAGGTGGTATGATTGCATTTTTAATTTCTCATATATAAAATCTTCTCTTCCTTCCCATCATTTCTACTCAACTCATTCATTCAAACATATAAGAAGTGTGTAGAAATGGCAAGTTCCTCTATTCCTAAAATAAAAAATATTTGTATTTTTTATCGATCTAGTCCTAGGAAAGAAAAAACGTTTTTAGAATCAGCAAATTATCTTGATCGGGTACTAACTAAGAGAAAGATTCATTTAGTGTATGGGAGACACAGCCTTGGATTAATGGCGGGTGTCTCAATAGCTATATTTATAGGAGGCAGTCAAGTTTTGGGGGTCGTCCCCAAAGCTTTAGCTGAAAGGAACATCATTAGAAAAACAATTAGAGAGGAATTACATGTCTCCATAATGTTTGATCGAATGAATACAATGTTTAACCATGCTGATGTCTTTATTGCCTTACTAGGTGGTTTGGGTATATTGGAAGAGATCTTTCATATTTCCTCTTGGGTCTAACTGCACATTCACTATAAACCTATAGGTTTGTTAAATGTTAATGGTTTTTATAATAATTTGTTGTCTTTTCTTGATCAAGTTATGGAACAGGAATTTCTAACATCTCCAGCACGAAAAATCATAATCTCTATTGTTACTGCTGAACAATTGATTGACCAACTACAATCTTGCATCCCTGTAATTGATCCCTCCATGAGTCAACTCAATTGGTCAATCATGAAATGCCATAAAAAGCTTAAATTGGATTTGAGCCCTAGTTTGTGAAAAATTATGTCTTTTGGTTTTATTAATAGCATAATATTTGTGTTTTGTTGTTTCTTATATTTGTTTCAGTGTGTTTCAGGTTTGTTAGTAATCGCTGTCTTAGGTGATATCTTCTACACTCTATCTTTTTGCCTTAGAACATTGACAATGTCTTATTTTGGTTGGGGGGAGAGGGTAGTAGTTGATATTAAAAAAAAATTATTAAGTAACTATATTTTCTATTATTTAAACCATTTGCATAACTATTGTTAATAGGATGACAAAGTGACACGACTAAAAGATTGATGTCTTCTCCTAAGTGCAGGAGTGTCGAAGTAATAAATAACTCGGCAAGACCAGGGTTGAACCACAGGGAGGTTAATTGTACAAATTATAAACAACAATTATAAACAATAACAATACTAACAATAACAACAACAATAATAATAGTAACAATAATAATACTAATAATACTAGTAGTAGTAGTAGTAGTAGTAACAATAATAAAATAATAATAATAATAAAGAAAAAGAAAAAGAAGAAGAAGAAGAAAAGTTGATGAAAAATTTGAGATGGAAAATTAACGTAAGGATTAAATAATGATAGCAAACAATGTCAAGGTTAGAGGATCCACTAATGGTATGTCAAACAAATATAGTATAAACTCTTATTGTTCAATTGGAAACCCAAAACATCATTGATAACGTCACAATTGGAGCCACTAAAACACATGAAAGTTGTAGGCAATTGTCTCAGCTTTCTTGTGTAAAAAAGTCAGCTCATTTCAACTTCTAGAACTCCAGATATGGCCAAAATACTGAACAGTGCTCGGGTTGGAGGACAGATTCGGGCTTCTTTGTTGTTGCAATAATTTGGACTTCAAAATGGCCTTTTTAGATCTTGGGCTCCATATGAAAGTTGTAGACCTATGTCTTACCTTTCCATTCATATAAAGTAGACCTAAATCTGAGATCTATAGCTCCAGATATGACCCAATTACCGAATAGTATTCCGGTTTGGATTGCACCGACATCTCTTTTCTAAGTTTGGTCATCTCTTTATCCTTTCAATTTCAGTTCTTAAATTCATCAATCAATCCTTTCATTTATGTGATAGGCCTGCATTTAAAATGAACATTTACCACAAATTAAAGGTATCTTATATTATTAGATATATTATTATAAAACATGCTTTAGTTAAGAAGTTATTGATACTTCAAGTGCAAAATGATGATATAAAACCTTGATAAAAATGCACTTTTAAGTACTAATCACAAAGTAATGGAGGAACTTTATTGGCTCTTGAGACGTATCTTAGTAAACATTCTTAACAAGGTCTATCATAATATTTCTTGAAATATTCTGGTTTACAAACTCTTGCATTGTTATCACTTGATTCTGTTTATATGCCCATTTAACAAGTATTTTTAAACCTTCATTTTCACACACACACTAGAACATATGATTGTGGGTTGCACATTGGATTATTACATTATTTGTGTTCTTTTGTTAAAGGTAACAACTAAGGGAAATGGATTGTATATAATTAAAAAAAATAAAAAAAGAAAAAGAAAACAAAAGAAAAAAAATAAAAATAATGATGATAATAAAAATGTAGATAAGTTTGGTTTCGTAGCCTCCATAACCTAAGCAATTAAGCCTGAAGGGGTGTTTTAACACCTAATACCCTAAAGTCAACTGACTTGGGAGCTATTGGCCTAGTGCTTATTACATGGGTTGAGGAAAAAGCTTAGGGGAATCAAACACTACATTATCTACATATCAGTATCTACAACCCGAGTTACTAAGCTCATAGGGGTGTCTCAACACCTGATGCCCTAAGACCAACTAGTTTGGGAGTCATTAGCCAAAAGCTCGTTACATGGGGTTTAGGATACATTGTGCTATAAATTCTTGCTTAAAAAAAAAGATAAAATTCCCAACCCAAGAAAGTTAACCTTAAACATTAAAATAAAAATTTTGTTTTCTTCCATGAAAAGCTCCATAGCTATGTTTTGATTTATTGAGCACCAAAAGAAGGTTTATTAATATCTTGTTTAAGAGGTATTAAGCAGATATATAAATTTAATGAGAGTTTGTTTATCTAGATAGATTAATAGAAGTTAAATGATGAATTACTTACTTTGTGATATTTGTAAATTATTTTTCTATTTTAACGCTTTGATTACTAGGGACTAGTAATAAGCTGGTTGGGGAAGCATCAATAACTTCTTAACTAAAGCATGTTTTATACTAACATATCTAATAATATAAGATACCTTTAATTTATGGTAAATGTTCATTTTAAATGCTGGCATACCACATAAATGAAAGGATTGATTTATGAGTTTAAGAATTGAAATTGAAAGGATAAAGAGATGGCCAAACTTAGAAAAGAGATACCGGTGCAATCCAAACCGGAACACTGTTCTGTAATTAGGTCATATATAGAGTTTTAGATCTCGTATTTAGGTCTACTTTATATGGATGAAAAGTTAAGATATAGGCCTACAACTTTCATATAGAGCTCAAGATTTAATAAGACCATTTTCAAGTCCAAATTGTAGCAATAATAAAGAAGTTTGAATCTATCATGCAGCCCGAACATTGTTCAGTGTTTGGCCCATATCTGGAGTTCTAGAAGTTCAAATGACCACCATTTTTTTCTAGAAAGCTGAGACAATTACTTACAACTTTCATGTTTTTAAGTGGTTCCATTTCTGATGTTATCAATAACGTTTTGGGCAGACAATAGAAGATAAGGATTGTCACCAAGTCAAGAGTTGGTCACCCACTCATAATTCAATAGTTCTTAATTTTGGCCTATAAAAGGGGGCATTTAGGCATCTTGATATCCAGATCAAGATCATGCTCTTGCTTTCTCTCTTTGTATTTTTATAATGCTTAAGTTTTATTTTCATTAATATCTTGTTTATGCCTTTCAATTCATTTTGTTTACTTAGTTAACTTTTATTTTATTTTATTTATGTTATTTATTTTTCTTTTTGTCATTATGTTTAGCTAAGTTTATTATGTCAAGATGAAAATGTTACACTAACGTTTGATACTAACATGTTTTGTATTTGTTATCTTGTTCACTCTTTAATACTTTGCTTGTTAAATGACTAATCTAGATTTATGTAGTATAACACTTGGTACAACAAATGCTTGGCACTTTCATAGCCCATACTGTATGGTATAACCGACACCTGCGTTATGAAAGGAACTTGATTTATTGTTAACATAAGTTATAATCATGAATACCTGACGAGATTTACAAGTATTAGCATTAATGGAATAAGATAACTAATGTAATCATGTTAACAATTTATAATTTGATTGGAACCTTCTTTATATGCGGTTTTCAATTGAATAATAAGAGTTTATTGTTTGACATTCCATTAGTGGATCCTCTAACCTTGACATTTGTTGTTATCATTATTTAATCCTTACGTTAATCTTCCATCTTAAAGTTCTCACCAACTTCTTCTTCTTTTTCTTCTTCTTTGTTACTACTACTGATACGACTAAAAGATTGATGTCTTCTCCCAAGTGCAGGAGTGTCGAAGTAATAAATAACCCGGCAAGACCGGGGTCGAACCACAGGGAGGTTGATTGTACAAATTATAAATAACAATAATACAACAACAACAACAATAACAACAACAACAATAATAATAGTAGCAATAATAATAATAACAATAACAATAACAATAATAATAATAATAATAATAATAATAATACTAGTAGTAGTAGTAATAATAATAATAATAATAATAATAAGAACAACAACAACAACAATAATAAAGAAAAAGAAGAAAAAGAAGAAGATGATGAGAACTTGGAGCTGTAATATTAATGTAAGGATTAAACAATGATAATAACAAATGTCAAGGTTAGAGGTTCCACTAATGGTATGTCAAACAAGTATAGTATAAACTCTTATTATTCAATTGGAAACCACACACAAAGGAGGTTCCAATGAGATTATAGATTGTTAACATTATTACATTAGTTATCTTATTCAATTAATGCTAATACTTGTAAATCTCGTCAAGCATTCATGATTATAACTTATGTTAACAACAAATCAAGTTCCTTTCATAGCTCAAGTGTCGGTTATACCATACAGTATGGGCTATGAAAGTGCCAAGCATTTTTTGTACCAAGTGTTATACAATATAAATCAAGATTAGTCATTTAACAAGCAAAGTATTAAAGAGTGAACAAGATAACAAATAGAAAACATGTTAGTATCAAACATTAAAGTCCATATTAAGTTTATACTATACTTATTCTTACACCATTAGTGTAACCTTTTCACCTTGATATAATAAACTTAGCTAGACATAATGAAACAAATAAAAATAGATAAACAAAAGAAGAACATAAACAAGATAAAAGTTAACTAAGTAAATGAAAGGAAATGAAAGGCATAAACTTGATATTAATGAAAGCAAAGCATAAACATTACAAAAAATACAAAAAGAGAAAGCAAGAGCATGATCTTGATCTTAAGACCAAGATGCCTAAATACATGACAAATGCCTCCTTTTATAGGCCAAAATTGGGAACTATTGATTTGATGACTAATTAATGAGTGGGTGACCAACTCTTGACTTGGTGACAATCCTTATCTTCTCTTGTCTTCCCAAAATGTCATTGATAACGTCAAAATTGGAGCCACTTGAAAACATGAAAGTTGTAGGAAATTGTCTTATCTTTCTTGTATAAACAATTCAGCTCATTTCAACTTCTAGAACTCTAGATATGGCTAAAATACTGAACAGTGCTTGAGTTGCAGGACAGATTCAGGCTTCTTTGTTGTTGCTACAATTTGGACTTGAAAATGGTCTTTTTAGATCCTGGGCTCCATATGAAAGTTGTAGGCCTATGTCTTGCCTTTCCATCCATATAAAGTAAACCTAAATTTGAGATCTATAGCTCCAGATATGACCCAATTACCGAATAGTATTCCGGTTTGGATTGCACCGACATCTCTTTTCTAAGTTTGGCCATCTCTTTATCCTTTCAATTTCAGTTCTTAAATTCATCAATCAATCCTTTTATTTATATGATAGGCCTACATTTAAAATGAAGTCTTAAATTCATCAATCAATCCTTTCATTTATGTGATAGGCCTGTATTTAAAATGAACATTTACCACAAATTAAAGGTATCTTATATTATTAGATATATTATTATAAAACATGCTTTAGTTAAGGAGTTATTGATACTTCAAGTGCATAATGATGATATAAAACCTTGATAAAAATGCATTTTTAAGTACTAATCAACTACTACTACTATTACTATTACTATTACTATTATTATTACTATTGTTGTTGTTATTGTTATTGTTGTATTATTGTTATTTATAATTTATATAATTAACCTCCCTGTGGTTCGATCCGGGTATTGCCGGGTTATTTATTACTTCGACACTTCTACACTTGAGAGAAGACATCAATCTTTTGGTCTTATCACCAAATCTTTGTTATTAAATGAAATAGAGGGAGGGAGGGAGGGAGGGGGAGGGAGAGAGAGTTTTTTTTAAAAAAAGTTAGTGTTTGGACCAATTTATTCATAACTTGATTAATCTCATGAGTTCTAAAATTAATAATTATATAAATTTTTAATGATCTAAAATTTACAAGACTCAAACAAATAACATCAAAATAATAAATTTAGACCTTAATCAATTAAGATATACTCTTAAATTTAAAATAGTTTTGAGAAGAGAGAATGGGAAGAGAGAATATCTTAACTTAGCATGAGGTGGTTAATAGTTTAATAGTATGTATATTTTGGATAGGGTTTTAAATTTTTAATCGCTTTTTTAGTGTTTTATTGTTTTAATATATTAATATTAAATGTAATTTCTTTAAAATAAAAAAAATTATTTTAATATATTTTTAAATAAAAAAATATTTTAAAAATAATATTTACTGCATTCTTAAAAATAGAGATGCACGTGCTATACTGTGTGTGCGCCATAGGGGAAGCAGCTAGGCAATGTGCATGAGGGTGCCGCATGCATAAGGGTTAAGATGTGAGTTAGTTATGGCTGCATGTAAGTTTGTGATATTATTTTTTAAAATATTACCATACACTTATAGCACATATAGTAAAACAAATATAGTAAAAGGAGACATACATTACTATTCACTAGAATAATGAAATGATGTTTGTGTTTTTGGGTTTTACATGATTTATTATTATTAATTTGTTTGGGGTGTTTTTATCTATTCATTTAATGCATAATAAAATAATTAAAATACCTTTAGAATTAAAAAAAAAACTAACATTGCTGGACAAAATGTGTTTTAGTTTTTTTCTTTTTAATTATACACTACAATTACACAATTGTCTTTAAAGTAAAACAAATAGGTCGTGTATATAGAGGTATTAACATCTTTTCCTCAAGGTTTTTTGTAATTATTAGGTTAGTAAAAAATAATGATGTAATTTTATATTTAATTAATATTTTTATTTAAAAAGCTGTTAGTGCATGTTATACACATGTCAACATGTGAGAGGCACTATATATTTAAGGCGACACGTGCGGTGCTTCTTAGTGGTTGAAAATTTTCTTTCATCATCTAATTTTGTTTTTTGTCGTGTCCTTTTCTTTTATGGTAAGTACATGTTATTTAAAGGTGATTGATTTATTATTGATTCATCTTCTTTTCCCTTTCATTTCTCTCTCCTACACAGAGAGATGCAGTTTGTTTCTTATTTTTATTGTTTTTTCATATTCAATCCTTTTATTTTTTATTGTTTATTTTTTTATTTTTCTTTTTATTAAAGTTTTGTTATTTTTCAATTTAATCCTTCAATTCTAATTTTTTTTATATAATATATTTTTAGTTCGGTCATTCTACTTTTGATTTCTTATTTTGTTCCTTTTATGTTTTGTCAAAGTTTTTATACTTTCAATTTTATCCTTCAAGTTAATTTTATGATTTTTGTTTTTTTAATAATAATAAAAATTTCAATTTGATATTTTTTCTTTTGATTTCTTGGTTTTTTTATTTGATCATTTTATCAAAGTTTTTATGGTTAAGTACTAGTAACAAAAGCGACGGTGATAATAGTAATGGTGGTAATAATAGTTTTGATGGTAATGATAATGATAATTGATATTTTAAATAGTTCCTCCCATCTAAACATTTTTTTTACATTCATTTTTTTTATTCAAGTCATAACTTAGAGTAACTGTATAAACCAATGTAATTATTGTTTCTATTTATTTTTTTATCTAATTTTTTAAAAAAATACAAAAAATAGCAAAACATAACAAAAATCTAAAAAATGTTTTTCACATCTTTGTGTCACTTACAATATTTTTTTTTTATGCATTCAGTTATTAGTGTGTTTTTTAAGTTGACGTTGAAATTGTTTTTTTCTTTAAAAAAATCAAAAAACTAAAAATCAAAAAATCAAAATTTACAAAGGAACTAAATTGTTTTTGGGTTATTAGTTCATTAAGTTTATTAGGAGGCTAAGCAATTAAAAATAAAAAAAAATTTACTTATAAATAGGTTTTAACACACACAAAAAAGGAGGTTAGAAATTTGGGAAGAAATTATATGGGAGATCAGAAAATAAATGAAAAAACAAAAAAAAAATCTCACATCTTCTCTCACCCACAGCTTACTCACCAAAATACTAAAACCAACACTAAACACGTGCTCTCTTTCCTCAACCTAAAGAAGTGAAAAATAATTCACTTATTCAGCAATACCAGTAATGGGATCAATGGTGCAGTCGTGAATTTCTAGCCATCCTCAATCTCTTTCAACCACACTAGTCAATCAAACTCATCCTCCACAAGCCGCCAGCCACCATTAGTTTTCCTTTGACCAAACCCACTATCAACCACAACTGCTCTTTTTCCTCCACAACGTCCATCTCCTAAACCAACTTCTCCATCATTGCCACTGACGATAGTAGAGACCCATTCAACACAACCAGAAACACCACCCCCTAGCCTTTCAACCAAAAACCTAACTAACCTATCGTTTTCTTTTTCTTGGGAGACAATCGCCAAATACAAGAGCAAGAAAAACACCATTTTATCCAGTCTGGACCCCCATAACCAGCCAGCTATCTTGTCCGAACCATTACCAATAAAAAATACACCATCCACTTGAACCACCACATCAATGCCTTCCCCCATACTATGGTTGCCCCCTCTACTTGTAATCAACACTAGCCACCAACCCAAGATTAGCGCTTGTGGTTTCCCCTCTACTCTTTCTAGGATTTGGTCTATGAAAGGTAAAGGAAAATGATCTTTTCTAGTCATTGAATTAAGTTTCCTATAGTCAATGCACATGCGCCAACCAATAATAGCCTTAGTTGGAATTAACTCATTATTCTCATTTGTTATTATAGTGAATCCAGACTTCTTAGGTACAACTTGGGTAGGACTTACCTATTTGCTGTCAAAAATAGAATAAATGATTCTATTATCTGGAAATTTAATGACTTTATTTTAAGCAAGTCTCGATACCTATCCCAACATTGGTAAAATGTTTCTTCTGGTTTTTGAGTGAAAATGGTGATTTGTCTTTTGAAAGAGTTTGTTCTATGAGATGGGAAAAACTTCTTTAAAAATTGTTGTTGCATTTCATTCCAAGCACGAATGAATCCTGGTCTCAAATTTTGTAGCCATGTTCTAGCTTTATCATTTAATGAAAAAGGAAAAAGCTTTAATCTAATGGTGTTCATGCTACAATTTAAATTATTATATGTGTTGCAAACCTCCTCAAATTCTCTTAAATGCAAGTTTGGATTTTCCAATTCTAAGCTATGAAAAGAAGGTAAAAGTTGAATAATACCTGGTTTAAAATAAAAATGAGATGCATCGGGAGGAAAAACTATGCATGATGGTGCACTTGTTCTTATGGGATTCATGTGGTCTCTAAGTGTTCTAGCACGATTATTCTCATTATTCTCATTATGAAGTGATTGATTATCTTCTTCGGCCATATTTTCTTAAAATGATGAGGATACCCTACAAACTCTACCACTTGATGTACGTGACCACATTCTCATGCACGTGTAGGAATAGAATAAAAGGAAAAAGAAAACAAAAGAAGAAGAAACAAGAAAAAAGAAACAAAGTTATATACAAGAAAAGTGAAAAGAGAAAATAAAATAAATACTATAATTTAACGAAGTTATATACAAGAAAAGTGAAAAGTAAAAATAAAATAGATATTATAATTTATACAAAACTTACCTCCCCGACAACGGCGCCAAAAACTTGACATGACTAAAAAATTGATGTCTTCTCCCAAGTGCAGGAGTGTCGAACTAATAAATAACCCGGCAAGACCGGGGTTGAACCACATGGAGGTTAATTGTACAAATTATAAACAACAACTATAAACAACAACAATAGTAATAATAATAACAACAATAATATTAGTAGCAATAATAGTAGTAGTAGTAGTAGTAGTAGTAGTAGTAGTAGTAGTAGTAGTAGTAGTAGTAGTA
>NW_011502839.1:0-890 GCF_000495115.2 Populus euphratica | reverse complement strand
AGTAGAAGAAGAAGAAGTAATAATAAAGAAGTTGATGAGAACTTTGAGATGAAAGATTAACGTAAGGATTAAACAATGATAAAAACAAATGTCAAGGTTAGAGGTTCCACTAATGGTATGTCAAACAAGTATAGTATAAACTCTTATTATTCAATTGGAAACCACACACAAAGGAGGTTCCAATCAGATTATAGATTGTTAACATGATTACATTAGTCATCTTATTCGATTAATGCTAATACTTGTAAATCTCGTCAAGCATTCATGATTATAACTTATGTTAACTAATAAACTTATTCTTACACCATTAGTGTAACCTTTTCACCTTGACATAATAAACTTACCTAAACATAATGAAAAAAAGAAAAATAAATAAGCAAAATAAGAACATAAATAAGATAAAAGTTAACTAAGTAAATGAAAGGAAATGAAAGGCATAAACTTGATATTAATGAAAGTAAAGCATAAACATTACAAAAAATACAAAGAAAGAAAGCAAGAGCATAATCTTGATCTGGAAACCAAGATGCCTAAATGCATGGTAAATGCCTCCTTTTATAGGCCAAAATTGGGAACTATTGATTTGATGACTAATTGATGAGTGGGTTTATAGGCCAAAATTGGGAACTATTGATTTGATGACTAATTGATAAGTGGGTGGCCAACTCTTGACTTGGTGACAATTCTTATCTTCTCTTGTCTGCCCAAAACGTCATTGCTAACATCAAAATTGGAGCCACTAGAAAACATGCAAGTTGTAGGAAATTGTCTCAGCTTTCTTGTGCAAACAATTCAGCTCATTTGGACTTCTAGAACTCCAGATATGGGCCAAATACTGAATATTGCTCGGGCTGGAAGACAAATTCGGGCTTCTTTGTTGTTACTATAAT
>NW_011503099.1:10450-13244 GCF_000495115.2 Populus euphratica | reverse complement strand
ATTAAATAGTATCTGTATTTGATTGTTGTTATATATCTATTTATTTATACTCGTATGAATAGTTTTGGTTGGATAGAGACTTCAGGGACCTAAGAACAAAAGTTCAAGGAATGTCATCTATAAGATAGATCATGCCCTTGTTACCTCACCCTTCACTTTTTTTATTATTATTTTTTAAAAAATAATTTTTCTTTATGTTTTCAGATGGTTTTGATATGCTGATATCAAAAATAATTTTTAAAAAATAAAAATATTATTTTGATGCATTTCTAAGCGAAAAACACTTTGAATCGCAACTACTACTACAATCCTAAACAGGCCTTATAACTCCAATACTTTCTCATCTATCTCTGTCTCTTATCTGGTCCTGTTCACTTGCAAGAAAGCTAACCTTCAAGCCCCATCAAACAATCATTCTGCCTCTATTTTTTTCTGCAAGTCTTGGTGGAAATTAAGTAGTCCTATTTTGCGTCATTATTCTTATAATTTTAAAATCAAATTTGAAGTTGTCTCCTCTTTAGTTTTCTTATTTGCAAAGTATTCTTAAATGACTTAAAAACTTATTTAATGATAGATTCCTACTATAACAAGGACAAAATAATTGTTTCCATACACCATAAAGATTCCATATTAATATAAAGTTTATATCACACATGGAAATTATATTGTTGCCCATTAAATATCCTTACAAGACTATAAAATTTCCAAAATCAGTTATCACATCATTATAGAAAAAAACTCTCAACTAAATAGGAAGTCCACAAGTCAAAAGAAAATAAATAATAAAATTCATATAGCCTATATTGACCAGTATTGTAATGCTTTTCCAAACTCTGATTGATCTAAAAGTTTAACCCAAAATAGAACAACATGTTAGGAGACTTCATGTAAAATTTTAGACCGATCAAACAGTCAAATTAAGAATTATAGTTGTTGCTGTGAAACTGGACAGTTGCATATTTTACGTCAGAATCCAAATCTTATTGTTTTTTTGTTGCTTGAATTGTATCATTCCCTATCTTTTCAAAATGAATCATCTTTGAATCATTAAGAGGGATAATGGATATAGTTTTAGACTTTTTTAAAGCTTTAAAGTTCTTTTCTTACCAACTACTTTGGATGAAGGTAGCGACCCTTCTCTTTTGTCTATCATCATTGCAGTGTTTTTGCTCTTCTCTTTCTGAAGCTTGGCAGGCAACGACTAATGTCGTCAACATATGAAGTTCTCCCTTAGAATATGGGATAGACTCTTGGTTTCTTTTTTCAGAACACTAATCCTTTTATTTCTCATGTTTTTGTTTTTACCTTCCGCATCAATTTTTCTTTGTGTTGTCTTTATTTCAAGTCTGATCTTGTTTCAAATCATTTTCAGTCAGATTGTATTCTTCCTATATTATTCTTTATTAGTTGTACTGAATTGAATCTTTTAGCTCTGATACCAAATGATGTGAACCTCGTGATCACGTGGTCACGCAACCTACATACAAAGATAACAATTCTCAGAAAGCCAAGTAAATCAAGTTTATTAAGAGTGTGATACAAAGATAACTTATACCTAGACACCAATATTATTAGAAATGGAAACCTCCACCTAACGGATATTGATTCGCGAACAAGAAGTGTATGGATGAAACCATGAAGTTAGTTGTTCTTCGATAAGTTGTTTTTCAGTTATTTAGAAAACCAAGAAAAGGAGATTATCCCACCAACACATAACAAGTACGACAAACAAGAAATTTTATTAATCTGAATTGTGTAGCTTATATGTTTGATTATGCCTTTATTTATAATGACTCTAGATTGAAACAAACTCTAATGGACCCCTTATGTAGACTTATATGATGTCCACTTACAATTAAACTTAAATAAAATATTTTTTAAATGAATTTTATATTTTTAAAATTAAAGATAAAATGAGGATTTGTCATTGCTATAAAGAAATCCTAAACTAAGAAGAAAATAATAATAATAAAAATAATAAATCTAAATGTAATATTTTAAATATGATAGGATTAGATTTATTTCCTTTTAGAAGTTTCATATAAGTGAGGAGAATCAAATTTGAAGTTGTCTCCTCTTTAGTTTTCTTATTTGCAAAGTATTGTTAGCTGACTTGAAAATTTATTTAATGATAGATTCCTACTATAATAAGGATAAAATAATAGTTTCCTTACACTATAATAATTTCACATTAATACGGAGTCCATATCACACATGAAAACTATCTTGTTGCCCATCAAATATCATTGCAAGAGTAGGAAATTTTCAAAACCAACTACCACATCCTTGTAGGAAAAAAAAATTATAACTAAATAGAAAGTCCATAAGTAAAAACAAGTGAAAAACAAAATTCATATAGCCTTTGTTGACCAATATTGTGATGCCTTCTCAAACTCCAATTTACCTAAAATTATAACCTAAAGTAGGAAAATATGTCAGGAGACACCATGTAAACTTTCATCCCTTTCCAACAGTCAGATTGAGAATTATGACTATTGCCATAAAATTGGACAATTGTGCATTTTATGTCAAAATCCTAATCTAATTGTTTTTTCATTACCTGGCTTGTATCATGATTAGTACTTAAAAGTGCATTTTTATCAAGGTTTTATATTATCATTTTGCACTTGAAATATCAATAGCTCCTTAACTAAAGCATGTTTTATAATAACATATCTAATAATATAAGATACCTTTAATTTATGGTAAATGTTCATTTTAAATGCAGGGTTTTATAATAATATATCTAATAATATAAGATACCTTTAATTTATGGTAAATGTTCATTTTAAAT
>NW_011503099.1:10244-10347 GCF_000495115.2 Populus euphratica | reverse complement strand
ATTGAAAGGATAAAAAGATGGTCAAACTTAAAAAAGAGATGTTGGTGTAATCCAAACCGGAATATTGTTCGGTAATTGGGTCATATCTAGAGCTACAGATCTC
>NW_011503099.1:10124-10227 GCF_000495115.2 Populus euphratica | reverse complement strand
CAATCCAAATCGGAACACTATTCTGTAATTGGGTCATTAGAGCTGTAGATATCATATTTAATTCTACTTTTTATAGATGGAAAGATAAGACATAGGCCTATTA
>NW_011503099.1:9631-10101 GCF_000495115.2 Populus euphratica | reverse complement strand
GTAAAGATAAGACATAGGCCTATAAATTGTATATGAAGCCCAAGATTTAAAAAGGTCATTTGCAAGTCCAAATTATAGCAACAACAAAGAAGTTTGAATCTGTCCTGCAGCTCAAGCACTGTTTAGTGTTTGACCCATATCTAGAGTTCTAGAAGTTAAATTGTTGTAACAACAAAAAAGCCCGAATTTATCCTCCAGCCCGAGCACTGTTCAGTATTTTGGCCATATCTGGAGTTCTAGAAGTATTTTCTACAACTTTCATGTTCCAAATGGTTCCAATTCTGAATTTATCAATGATATTTTACGCAGACAACAAAAGATAAGGATTGAGAAACTATGACTAGATTAGATTAGAATGAAGAAAAATAAGAACTCTTGTTTTGAATAGACAAAAGAAGATAAGGATTGTCACCAAGTCAAAAGTTGGCCACCCACTTATCAATTAGTCATCAAATCAATAGTTCCCAATT
>NW_011503099.1:8701-9615 GCF_000495115.2 Populus euphratica | reverse complement strand
TCACCAAGTCAAGAGTTGGCCACCCACTCATTAATTAGTAATCAAATCAATAGTTCCCAATTTTGGCCTATAAAAGGAGGCATTTGCCATGCATTTAGGCATCTTGGTTTTCAGATCAAGATCATGCTCTTCCTTTCTCTCTTTGTATTTTTTGTAATGTTTATGCTTTGCTTTCATTAATATCAAGTTTATGCCTTTCATTTCCTTTCATTTACTTAGCTAACTTTTATCTTATTTATGTTGTTTATGCCTTTCATTTCCTTTCCTTTACTTAGTTAACTTTTATGTTCTTATTTTGTTTATCTATTTTGCTTTCTTTCATTATGTCTAGCTAAGTTTATTATGTCAAGGTGAAAAGGTTACACTAATGGTGTAAGAATAAGTATAGTGTAAACTCAATATGGACTTTAATGTTTGATACTAACATGTTTTGTATTTGTTATCTTCTTCACTCTTTAATACTTTGCTTGTTGATACTAACATGTTTTGTATTTGTTATCTTGTTCACTCTTTAATACTTTGCTTGTTAAATGACTAATCTTGATTTATGTTGTATAACACTTGGTACAACAAATGCTTGGTACTTTTATAGCCCATACTGTATGGTATAACCGACACCTGAGCTATGAAAGAAACTTGATTTGTTGTTAACATAAGTTATAATCATGAATGCTTGATGAGATTTACAAGTATTAGCATTAATCGAATAAGATGACTAATGTAATCATGTTAACAATCTATAATCTAATTGGAACCTCCTTTGTGTGTGGTTTCCAATTGACTAATAAGAATTTATACTATACTTGTTTGACATACCATTAGTGAAACCTCTAACCTTGACATTTGTTATTATCATTGTTTAATCGTTACATTAATATTCCATATCAAAGTTCTCATCTTCTTCTTCTTCTCCT
>NW_011503099.1:7307-8633 GCF_000495115.2 Populus euphratica | reverse complement strand
GTACAAATAACCTCCCTGTGGTTCGACCCCGGTCTTGCCGGGTTATTTATTACTTCGACACTCCTGCACTTGGGAGAAGACATCAATCTTTTCGTCGTGTCATTGCCTCCAAAATGATTTTTCATCCTTATTATTATCATTATTTATGTCGTCATTATATTTATCTCCAACATCATTAATACCATTGGAGTCACCATTATCATCACTATCTTTATAATCAATAGGATCAATAACATGGTTCATTATATCTTTATAATCATCACAAAATCTTTTTTAAATATAGCATTAAACTTTGTAGCTTCTATACCCACAAAGATAAATAAATAAACAAATATATAATGTATTGTTATGTTCTAAATAAAACACCATAACCCTAAACATATATGAAGTTCATAAAAAAATTATTAAACAATTAGTTAGTATAAAAATCTAACTTGTGTATTTTTACATGGGCTTTTCAGTATAAATATTTCTAATACTAGTAGTAGTTTATCAAGACTTTGAAATTTTAAATGTCATAATAAAGGTATCATTGCTTTTTATAGAATAAAGCAAAAGTTGAATGTTAAGACTCAAACAATCAAATGTTAGGTGCAAATTTTAGTTAATAATTACATTAAAACAAAGAAAATAATAGGTGGAGCTTGTTTGTGTTTCACGTGTCCTTAAAATTATTGTTTCTCATTCTATTGTGTCTCTTCGTCAAGTAAACATCTATTGTTGGAATTATTTCATCTTGTTATTAGTTATTGATTTGTAAATATCACCCTATTTCTTTTTAGTTTTTAAATTGTCTTCTAGCTTTAATACAAAGCTTATGGACCACTATAAATGTTGTTATTTTTGTTATGTCTATACAAGCTTCTTTAATATGGTATCTCTTTAACTTCTCCACATGGCTTTTATTATGCTAGTTATTGTCATGTCTTCCACATCAATTCATAATATTCTTATAGTTTCACTCCCTTTTAATACATATGAGATAACTAATGGAATCATATAAAATTTCATTGATGAATTTTTTTTAAGCATGAAAGAAGCTTTTGCCATCATACTTTTATTTTTAACTTCAAAACATCTTTTTAATTAGAAAGTTGAAGACTTTTCTATTCTTGATTTTTTTTCCTCTAAAGTTGAAGTTACCTAATAGACATTATAGAATCTAGATGAAATTAGACCAAACTTCATAAGTCAATATTCATATATATCATTTCAATTACCTACATAAGTTTTCTCCAAGCAAAATCTATTGGTTTTGTTAAAAGTTAGAAATTGGTTTTAAAAAACATTGCCTTATAAGAAATGAAAGCACTCATAATATATTAT
>NW_011503099.1:0-7238 GCF_000495115.2 Populus euphratica | reverse complement strand
TTAATGTGCATGAACATATTTCATTTTTCATTAAAAGAAATGAGAATGTTGCAAGTGGGAAAGACTACAAGGACAACAATAACAACACTTGAGAAGATGTGGTGAAAATCAAAGTTATCTTCTAAAACAACAACATTTATTCACACAAATTTCCTAATAAATCAAGATTTTCTCACATAAATATCCTAAGAAATCACATACATAGTATATAATTCATAATCAGTTAAGCATTTAATGCCTTGTATGGATGACCTCAATAGGATCGAGAGATTAGATATAGAAAATATGTTAAATATATAGTTAAACCAAATCATCATTAATATAATAAGCCTAACCAACACAGAAGCTTCAAGAAGTGACCTTCCTTCCATAAGTTCACGCTGTAATCTTTAAAACTAGACTAACATGAGATATAAAAGCAGCAGTCAGTATTAGATAAAATTTAAATGACTTTTTACTAAAATCTAGACAATCATAAATAAGTCTTGATATTATACAATCATTCTCAATTACACTAATCTTTAATCTTTTTCATCGTTCACCATAAGTAGTAATAATCACATGGAAGCCAAACAATAAAGGCTAGCACCTTCTCTACACAGTTATAACATCTAATTGCGAGGGCAAATAAATAATCCAAAAAAACAAAACATGCTAAATAAGATACTACATTGTTTTTTACAAAATAACATCATAGTAAAGACGGCAAGATGCACCTCTCAGTTTAAGGCTTTTTACTTCACCCAAATATGTTTTTGGCAATTTATGTTTCTTATCAAAATCTCCAATTAATGCCCACATCTCTCTCTTGCTCCTTAAACAAAATTACTTAGTAAAAAATGAAAGTTGTCTTCAATGATAATTATATCAATGGAATGAAGCTTTATCATCACTTCACCAATGCTACACCTGTTTTTTATCCCTACTAATAAAAGTGAAAACTTAAAATATTATCTTTCTTTTCATGATCACCTGTGGTACTATTGTTTGATATATTCACTCTAGTTACCATGTTACAATATTATCTGCAAAATTAGAAATGTCATCATCATCTAAATCACTATTTCCTTCCTTTAAATTATCTATATCATTATCATTGGCATTCTAAATGTTATATCATCCCTATCATCATCATCAAACAACACTCTTGAAGATAAAACCCTTTTATACTATCCTAAAACCATTATATTACAGAACATTTTGTCAAATTTGGAACACAAAGATAGTTTAATATCAACATGCCTAAACTTTTTTACTCATCTGATTTCCTCTATAAAATAAATTGAATGTAATTAATAAAACTTAATAAATTTATTAACTATCAAAAAAGACAAATAAAAAAGGATAAGGTTCATGATAAATAACTTAGATCTTTGTTTTTCACCACTCATAACTAGAAAAAAAATAGTTTTTAATTCACTCATTCAACCAACACTAGTTTTAGAAATCAATTTCTTTCATATCCTCTATTTTTTTTTTTGGCAATCATCTCATTTGTTATTTACTTGCACCTTGTTAAAAGTATAAATGATCAATTCTTTGAAAGCAGTCAATAGAAATTTTCAACTAGCTTTATCAAAATAAGTTTTCATTTTCATCTCGATTGCTTAGACGCAAATATAAAAAAAATTCACTATTTTCTTAGTCCAAACAGTTTTCTTTAAACTTTCAAAACCTACCATCACTTTGTTTGATAACCTATTTTTAAACATAAAATCAAGCATATGATATTGAAAAAGTAATTTAAATATTAACTAAAAGAGTAAACATGTGTGAGAGTATATAGATTGTGAAACTACTATGTTGAACTTAATAAAAATAAACATAGATAAAAAGATATAAAAATAGAGAAAAACATTGACAACTATTATTATTGGTGCTGCAAAAGTATGTTCCAAAAAAATTCAATTACTAGAATAAAATGAACTACAATCTAAAAGCATGAGTTAATAAATAAAGCATTATAAAATCATAACCTCCCATTAATGATTACTAGGACAACGAGAGACCCTTTTAAAAGACCAAATAGTAAACTTACGCCATGTATCATGTAAAAGGATAGAACTAGCTTTTAGGATATATGCTTCCTATATATTGTTTTGTATCAAGGCAAGCCCTTCTTAAAGTATTTTGAATTCAGGACTTATGAGTGAGACTATGTCCATCACTCAAAGTTTGGATAAAAATTAAAATTCCTGTTCATCATGCAATCGTTACAACTATGTGTCACTTATTGAAGAGAGAGATCTTGGGGTTGGTGTGTTTGAGGGCTTCTAGTGAGAGGGAGACTAGTTCAAGAGGAAGAAAAAAAAAAGGTGGTGACATGCTTTTTTAGGTTTAGATTTGAGGTTTTTTTATGACCTCTGGCCAAATTTCTCTTTTTTTTTTTTGTGTTTATAACTACCACTTGAGGTTTTTTTATGACCTCTGGCAAAATTTCTCTTTTTTTTTTTTGTGTTTATAACTACCACTTATTTATAGCTGAAAAAAATTTATTATTTTTAATTACTTAGTCCCCATGCAAACCTAGTGACCAAACAAACTAAAACAAAAATTGATCCCTCAACTTCTTTCTTTTTGTATTTAGTCCTTCGCAAATTTTAATTTTTCTTATTTTTTTGTATTTTGAATTTTTTGAAAGAACTTAACTTCAATGTTGACTTAAAAGGCATGTTAACAACTGAACACGTAGAAAAAAGAAGTTGTAAGTGACGTAAAGATGTCAAAAATATATTTTGTTGAATTTTTGTTTTTTTTTTTTGCTATTTTTTGTTTTTTGTTTGAAAATTTATAAAAGAAATTGAGTGACAACAACTTAAAAGCTTTTTACCTCCTTTTCTTTTATCAATGAATTTCTCTCTTATTTCTCAATTTCCAATAATCGAAATGTAATAAAAATAAAGTCATTGACCTAAATATAAAATCATAAAATAACAAGAACCAAATAATATATAAATTTAAACTTTAGGGATGGAAATGAGAAAGGTAATTTTTTTATTATTTTGGTTCTTATTCTTTAAAAAACAATACATATCACATTAAATTCTATTTCATGAAATTGATCTTTAATTCAATTTTGGATTTTCTCAGATACTTTGCATATGCAGAGGGATGTAAAGAAAAATAAATCCTAACATATAAAATGATGTCAACATAACTTATGATGATGAAATTGAAAGAAATAAAGTCTAATGACTGAAATGCAATAAAAATATAAAACTATTACTTGAATGGTGTTGTCCACAATGAGTCATGTCTATCGCTACAACAATCAATAGTAAAACCACATATTCTTTTAGTTGTACTAGATCCTTGGTCTATGCTTTTCTATGAATTAGATCATTTTATTAATGTAAAAAAAGTGTTCAAACATTGCTAATATTTTCTCTAGTAAAAAAAATCTAAATCATGTGGGGATTAACTTGATGTGACCCAGGTCGACTTGAAATGTCAAAAGACAATATTAACGACCAGTAAAAACATAATCTGACTAAAAAATAATTCAATATGACCGCCATATTTGTCCCCCATTACAAAGGCATCGAGCAATGCCCAAGAGCCTATCCCTGGCCTCAGGTCATGGAATGAGTAACTTCGTAAATCTTTGTAGTCGATAAAGGAATCTTCTTTCATAGAGCGGTAAACAGCTCTGTGGTGCATGCTATCTCCAGATTGACCAGGAAGCTGTGCTTTGCGGTGCAGTTGAGAGGCGGAGCATATTCCTGAAGGTAACAAATACCTCTTTAGAGTGACCTTGCTATTACTTGCCTATTCTCGCTCTTGGGATTGACTGACAAACGAGCTATCAATCAAACCAAAAGAAGGCTGCTCATTAAGGGTTATTGGTGGCGGGGATCCCTGAATGCTAGTTGGAGTTGGTGGTGGAATCTAGCTAAGATTCTAGGCAGGCTATTGTTGTTGAGATTTGTTGATAGTAGTAGTGGAAATCCACCAGTTAGAGTTGCCACTCTTTAGGAGGCTTGTCATAGAGATAAGTCAATCTATATCTTATTGAGGAAGTGAAGTCTGTGACTCCCTCTTTGTGGCTCTGGTTGCTGAGATTATTGATGATTTTCCTCAGTGAATTGATCCCTTTCTTTGATTGATCGATCAACGGAAATAGGTTGGTTGGCCTTATATACTCTAATGCTTCAAAAAAGGGCTCACTATACCTTTTCCTCAATCAAGACAAGATCCAATAACTTATTGATATAGTTTTGAAACCTAACTCAGCCAAGTGATTGGGTCACAGGTCAGATGGTTTGACCCAGGTCAATAAAAAAAACACATATAAAAAAACACATAACTAGTTACAATGCAACACTTACATAAGCCAAATTTAAATTATAAACCAACAATATAAATTTAATTCAATATTCAAAACACAAACTAAATATAATTCTAAAATATTTAAAACAAAACATCCAACAACATAAATTCTAAATCAACAATACATTCACTTTTGTTCAATGAATACATTAAGTTCTTTTATGTCCATAGAAGCAAAATTTGGATCAAATATTGATGGAATTGAGCTAATCTCATCAACACCTAATAAATCATTAGCATGCTCCTTTAAAACTTCATTGTCACAATCATCTTCAATATCATTAACATTTAAGACATTTACATTTCAAACACAATTAATAAATAAATATTGTGTTCAACAAAACTTTATTTTAAATAATATTTATTACTAAAGAATTAATCATTAATTACCATCATCTAAAGTATCTTGTATGATCATAGTTGATAGAGCTTGGTGAAAACTTTCTGCTTCTTTAGTTGTTAAGATTGACGGGTCATCTTCTACTACCTAATTTTTAATGTCACAAATTGTCTCAACATTAATTGGATCATAATTTTGTCCTTTCCAATAATTCCTATATATTAAAAGTGAAGGTAAACACAATATAAGTATTAATAATGCTACTAAACAAGATAAAATAATATTGAAAGAATTAGAGAAAAGAAAAATACTTTTGTTTCAATCTTAGATTACAATGGATGTAAACCAGGTCATTAAACCTTTGGTGCTCTAATCTATTTCTCTTCTTGGAATGAATGTGTTCAAACATACTCCAATTTCTCTCACATCTCGAAGAACTATAATTTTGACTTAACACTTGTATAACCAACTGTTGTAGATTTGGAGCGCTAGTTCCATATGTCATCTACCATTCATCTATACAAAAATAATAATAAGTAAAAGATTAAGACTATGTCAAATAATATTTTTAAATATAAAAATTATATACCTGGAGGCATAAGGGTGCGATTATTTATTGTGGACACTTGACCAAAGTTATGTTCAACATTCCTAAACAACTTCATCTCACTTGTAATCTTACTTTGCAATGGTAAATTTCCATGTGCATACTTCTTCAGAACATCTAGAAGTCTAGAAATGGTGCTCATATGTTTATCCATTATATTTACATCATATTGAAATCAAGGATTCAACCAAAATGCCGCTGCATAAAGATTTCTATAAAATTGTTCATCCTACCGATTATTGATAATGTCTATGAAAGGTTTCACTCTAGCCTTTCTCTTTTGAAATCTCCTCATCATTTCTTTTTTTTGCATGATAAATAGCATTATATAAATATCCCATCAAAGGTTTATCATCACCATCAACCATTTGTAGAACTCGAATTAAAGGTTCACTCATTCACACAATTCTTACACATTCTTTCCAAAACAGAGAGTCTAGCACACTCTCAATAAACTTTTTTCTTTTGTTATCTTTAGCATAAGCAAATGATTTCAATTCCCTAGATGTCACCATATCTCTCAACTCATCTTTATGAGCTAAAATGATTTACAATGCAATGAAATTGGTAGCAAAATGAGTAGGAATTAGACGAAGTATTTCTTTTTCTTTAGTGAATTTCCTCATCAAATACAATGGATAACAATGATTGTAAATGTACTTTGTGATACCAGAAGCATGCTTAACAACATAACAAACTAATTGCAATTTACCAATGTCCTGAAGTATGAGGTTGATCCAATGAGCAGCACAAGAAAACCAAAATATTGAAGGAAATTCCTCCATCAATAACTTGCCAGCAGCAACATAATTTGCAGCATTATCAGTCACTATATGCATAATGTTTTCTACCTCAACATACAAAACAACCTCTCTAAACAACTGATACAACAATCTAGTAGTCTTTGAGACATCTAATACATCCATGATTTTTTAAATTTTTTTTTGTTCCTTTAGGACAATATATTAAGAAGTTAATTAAAGTCCTCCTCTTTTGATCTGTCCATCTATCAGCCATTATTATATAACCAGTCTTCTTCCAAATTTCTCGATAAGTCTCAACATAAATCTTAACTTCATCAACCATTTTTACCAAGTAATAACCATGAATAACATGCAAGTTTGGTCCTTTATAACCAGGACCTATGACTATTACAGCATCTATGGCATGTTGATAATACACATAATTAACAGCATTAAATGACACACATGCATCAATCATCCACTTTGCTAAAGCAAGATCACACTGTTCAACTGCTTTCTTCCTTTGTGAATAATTATGAAGAGACTTTTGAGTACCAGGAGTTGTTCTCTGCATGAAATATGTCCCTAATGTTGTAGATTTCTTATGCTTCTTATAACTTGTAGTTAATTGTTTAACAGTGTTAGTGCTTTGAATCTTTTTTTTTTTTTTACAGTCTTCAATGGTAATATATGTTTTTTTAGTACTGACATCCTCATCATCATCTTCTAAGTGCCTAATTATCATCTCTTCATGCTCTCTTTATCGTGCATTAAATGGATTGAAATCTGCTTGCATTTCTCTAACTTTTTTTTTTTTGTTTCAGCGTTTCCTTTAAGATTCAAAAGCATTTTGATGTCAAACATCAGGAGGACATTTGCGACATTGTTCAACTTCTCCTTTAACTCCAGCTAAATGTTGCTTAAATCAATTAATACCATCATCCGTAAATACTTTAGCACAATATAAATAAACTAATTTAGTTTTTTTACATCCAACACTAAGTTCAGGAGCTTCTCTACAATGACTCCATGCTAAATCTATTCTTTCTCTACAACCACTTGAAATGGAAATTGAAGGTTAAGATGGTTGGGCCGTTGAAGGATCACTATTTGGAGTACTACTATCATGTGAAGACATTTTAAGACCTGACATAATTTATAAGAGGGAATATAATTTCAAGCCAACTTACTTTGCAATCCATTCATTGGATTAACAATG
>NW_011500181.1:282920-288598 GCF_000495115.2 Populus euphratica | reverse complement strand
TTTTTATATGATCCATTATTACCATATAAAAAAATTATATTCATAAGTTTTTCCAATACATTTTAGTAGTTTAAAAAATTTGAGTTCAAATAAAAAAATTTATGCATGTATGTAATAAAATAAATCAAGAGCTATGTATACAAATAAATAAATAAATAAAAAGTCATCAACAATACCTAAAAATAAAACTTAAAAAATAAAAACAATAATATAAATTAAAATATTTAATCTTGAAAAATCAAATATTTACTAGATTATGTTTGATAAAATAATTTATTAAAATACATTTTTTTATTCAAGCAAACAATAATAGATATAAAGCTACAAATTATATTGATTGGATAAAATAAAAGAGAAAAATAATACATTATAAGGCTGCACATATTAAAAATATAATCCAAAATTTTATTTTTTTATTTTTCAAAATAAAGTTCATTCATTCAAAAGATAGAAAAAAAAATATAGATAAATTAAAATAACTTTTTAAAATTAAATGTATGATTAAAAAAATAATCATCATTTAAAATAAACTCTCTCAATAAAATGAAAGAGTGAAGATGTATTAATTTAAATATAAAAAAATCTAGAGAATAAAAACATAAAAATCATTAATTAAAAAAAAATAAAGATCAAGTGCTACTAGACTAACAAACCAATCCAATTCACCTAATCTATCTAGTCCAGGTCTGCACACGGGCTTGCCCTATATACACACATGATTTAGCCCTTAATGTTTTTTTGCAACCTAATTTTTTTATAAAACAAAAAAAAAAAGAATCAGACGGCTCATCGCCTTGCTTACCTGGATTAAGAGCACAATAACGGTTGTGAAATCAGGCTTGAGTTCTTTTACTCCAAAACCTATTTTTCAACTCATATTTGACCCAAAAAACCTATAAAATACAGTAGAAATCACAATAAATCTTAAAAAAATAGAAAATCAACCTAAAAGAAAAATATCAAACCGAGCTCATTTATATTTCTTCATAAATTTTAAATATAAAAAAGCATATAATATGAACTCACCTCAACAAATGAAATCGTCTAACAGAAATATAAATCGTTTTAATGGTTTAAATCAATATCAACAATATTTTTCTTTATCTATCGCCATAATCTAGCAGCATCTCTCTGTTCTCTCTCAATTAAGGATAAAAAATAAAAATAAATAAACTTTTGTATCAAAATTCAATTGAAAAAATATAGAGATACTAGAATTGATAATTTATGTGATTTTTAAAATTCAATGACCAAAGTGTATATGTTTGTGAAACCTCTATCATGCCACGCATGTTTAATGTCCTTTTTTATTTCGGTCCCTCTTCTTTTAATCTCACCTTTCATGAAAAATCAAAAGCAATTAGTCTTTGATTATGACTAAATTGCCAGAAAAAAGAAGTTTGAAGATTAAGTTGAAAATATGAAAAAATTTACACAACTCGTCTATATTAATGTGTGAGAGGATGAACAGTTAGACCTTACAAAGTGAAAAAATCATCTTTTATGAGTTGTACTTAATTTTTTGACGTGTTTTCTACGTTGTATTCTAAATTAAAAAAATTAAAAAAAAATTCCTTAAAGTTTGTTTTATATTCTAATTTAAAGCTTTAAGATGCTAGATATGTTTTAATCTTGCCTTTTAAAGTAAAGAATGTGACACAATTGTTTCTGGATAGTGATGATATGTTTTGGTATTGACGAGATCATAACCAAGTAGTTAAAGCTTGAGTGGATGAATGATCTTTTTTGAATTAGGCCATGATCCACATTGATGTTCTTTTCTAAAACTAGAAGATAGTTAATCATGGACAATAATGCAATCCACAAGACTCCAAAAGTTAACACAGGAGAGGAGTTATTTCTAAAATATTTTTCCCTGGACATCTCTAATCCCTCTAAAATATTTGTTTTAAAATTAAAAAAAAGCTTTTATTGAATTACTAGAAAGTACAATATTCATAACATTGACTACAAAACCTTAAATACAATATGTCATGTGGCGACAGGATAATCATTCCTATTTTAACTACTAAAAGAAGCAAAAATTCCTTGAAAAAACATTAGCTTCACACTCAAAATCATTATTCATTGGAATTGTGCAATGATGATTATACTACCCCACGATAAAAACCTAATATTGGCTATCAATGGTTTTAAGTCTTTTAACAAGGCATATTTATCATTATCAAATTGATCAAGAATAAAAAAGTTTTTTCACATTCTATTTACATGGTAAAAAGATTAAAATACCATTAAAAGTAAGAAAAATTAAAAATCTTGTCAAGAGACATTTTTGTCTTTGCACGATGATTTTTTTCACTAATATACTGTCAACTAAGAGGCAATTTGGATTTGACCAAAAATTAAAAAAAAATACATAATGAAACAACCAGAATGTCTTTAAATGAAAAAAATATTAAAATTAGAGTCAGTGAGCTGTTTCGTCTTATTACAATGTTTTTTTTTCATTATTATGAAGTCAGTTCAGGAATAATTTGATATTTGACTAAAAAAGAGCGAAAGCGTAGGAGAAGCTTGACACTTCAGGTGGTGTGGGCGACGCCTTACTGCATCCAAAAATGCTATTCCTTTATATTGTTGAAAACATCATTATATTTTCTTCTTGTTGGTGCAACACATCTATAATGGTGACTCGATTAATCATTGGTTAACTTTTCTTTTTTTTTCCGTTTATTTTCTTTCTCCTGACACTAAAATTATAGTTTGACCATCTTTTATTGTTAGTATTTAAACATCAATCATTATTCTTTTAATTTTTAATTTTTATTATTGATCATTTTGTAGAAGTTTTGTTTTTTTTTTTAATAAATTTCACCATCGAATCCTAGTTTACAAATATTATATTTTTTCAATTTGATCATTATTTTTTTGATTTTTAATTTTTTTTCTTGATCCTTTCACAAAAGTTTTATTTGTTTTAAAAATTAACAAAGAAGAAAAAAGTGTAATTAGATGCAAAATTGAAAGAACTAATGAGAAAAAAAGTATACAATTGACCAATAAAAATCCAATGACTAAACTGGAAAAAAAGAGATAAACTTGAAGGACATATTTAAGAAGAACAAAACTTTCTCTTTAAGCAAAACAATGTCGTTTCATGGAAAAAAAAAAGGAATGATGTCGTTTTGGTGCTTGCTCAACATCTTTTTCTTCCTTTTCTTTTGCTCCTTCTCTTCCACATGCTTAAATAATAGTATTTCATCCTCTTGTCCATACTTCATAACACAACCAAAATACACTCACTCTTTTCCTTGACATCTCCTCTCCTAATTCTGCCCCTCGCTATATTAAAAGAACCTATAAAATTGATGTAAAAGAAGGCATGATAATCATGTTTTTTGTACAAAATAATTGACATTGAGGATTTGAATTCATCCCAGGGGACCTGATCAAGTCACCTAAAAGAACTTTTAGAAGCTCTTCCCCTTTTATAAATAGATGAATAAGAAGAAAGGAGAAGAATCCAAAGAGAGAAAGAGGAAAAAAAAGTGTTTTAAGCAAAAAAAAATTAAGTTTGTTTAAGCCGGGAGGTTAAAGAGGAGAAAGAAAAGGATGAGAAAAAGAAGAGAGAAAAAAAAAAATTTCGTCGGAAAACCTAACAATAAAAACTATCTAAAAACCCCTTTATCGCTATGACCATTGTGGTCTTTGTCACCGGTAACAATTGTAACAACTCCTCATTATATAGAACTAATCTTGAGGAAAGCCTGAATTTTTTTCATTATTTTTGTTTTTTTCTCTTGGATTGTAGAAATTTACTATTCAATATATATAATTAAAAATTGAAAATTTTAGTATTTTCTTTGCCATTAGATTCACTAGATGATAATATTGTTGTTTTTATGTATTATTTTTCCAAACAACAACTATTTTTATGTTGTTATTGTAAATGTTAAAAATTGATTTTTATATTACATCCAACAACTTCACAACAAGAAAAGAAATTATAATATTCACCTTAACACTACTACTTTTACCCCCACCAAACAACATAGTTTCCTCCTTAAAAAATATATTTGTTAATTTAAAATATAAAATAAATACACTTGTTCTTCCAAACCTAACGAGTATATCTTACCCCTCTTGCTTTCCTGAAATATCCAAGACGAAACACATAAGAAAAGATAAATCTCTTTTATTTTTCTTTTTCTGCACACCCGTCCGATTCTCCTGATTTTGATGATAATACCTGTATATCTGTTCTTGTTCGTTTTTTGTTTTTAAAATTATTTTAGAAAAAATTTAAAATGTTTTTTACTTGAAATTAATAATTTTTAATATTTTTATATTATTTTAATATTTTAATATTAAAAATAATTTTTAAATAATAAAAAATAATTTTAATATATTTTTAAATAAAAAATACTTTAAAAAATAATCACATTTTCAATAAAGTTTAGAAAACAGAAGAGAGATGATGTGATATAAGACACGTGTCCTGAAAACCTTGAATAAAAAACAAAATAAAATGGTCACCGCTAATCTATCCAGCAATGCAGTTCACGGTCTCAAATGATTCATGTGATGGCTGCATCTTTATTGAGCCACGTGTAGCAGTGGAGATATCCTAGCCTTCATTTCCAACATTAAATCTGAAAATTAAAAAAATATAAAAACAAGAGTTATAAAAAAACATGAAGAGATTGAGATTAAATAACAGAAAAAAAATGTATTTATGATGAGATTTTCATTTTTCAACTTTAACCACATTAGATTCTGCAAATATTTTACTTGACACATAGTTCATTTAATTATTTATTTTATTATCAAATATATTTGAGAAATAATTTAATAACTAAATAAATCATGATTTAATTATATTATCTTCTCAATAATAATATATCTTTTAAACATGGTTTTATGAGTGGAAAGATCTCATTTTAAATTAGTTAAAAAATTTAATGTCCGTGATAAAATAAGAAAATTATGCTATTCATCTCAAATATTACAAGTTTAACTACAATAATTTCTTATATTTGTTTTACTGTAGCTCTTTGACCGCACAAAATATTAAAGTATTTACTCGGTGTTATTCCTAGTCTTAAATACAAACGCACTGCACACTAAACCATGCTGAGTTCCTTTTGGTTCTTCGGTATTCTAACTTGATCTTCAGCGTCTAAAATTCCCAACCAAGTGGCTTTGGATGAAAATCCCAATTTGTCCCCAGTCGATAAATAGCTGGAAAACCATTTTTTTTTTATACATTTGATTAAATTCCATGAAAATCATAAAAGCACGAGGTAAAGATTAAATATGATTTTTTTATTGTTTTTAAATGTACTTATGATTATGATTATGATTGTTTTTTAAATAATTTTTTATATTAAAATACATATTAATGATATTTTTTTATTTTTTTAAATTATTTTTGACATCAACATATTAAAATAATTAAAAAACACTAAAAACTTATTAATTTGAAATAAATAAAATAATAATAAAATTTAAAATTTTTAAAAATATTTTTAAAACACATGAATTAAATGGAAACTATTAATGAAAGAAATTAAATGGAAAGAATCATTTTTCTAAAGAGTAAGTTAATGTAATTATTTCCTTCTAGTAAAGATCAACATTGATGATGGTTTTAAATGAATTTGTTAATTAACATTTTATTTTGAAATAAAAATAAAAATTGTTTCGTACAAAAAAAA
>NW_011500181.1:241467-277838 GCF_000495115.2 Populus euphratica | reverse complement strand
ATATATATATATATATATATATTTTAAAATTTATTTTTAATATTACCACATTAAAATAATTAAAAACACAAAAATAGTATATATTCAGAAACGCAAAACACAGAAACCAGAAAACACAGAGGAAAAAACAGAAGTGAAACCTCTGACAACAAATGTTGTTTGTAACGTAATACTTGCAAACACAACACTCTTACCTTACCTTCATATCCTTTATCGACCCCAAATCTAATCTCTCCCTCTTATGAACAACACTTTCGCATCTCCTCTAGTTTCCACTTTTACCGCTTTCTTCTCTCTCTTTCCCAAGAAAAAGAGAGGTGAGGGAAAAGAGAGAGCTTGTATGTAACTTTGTTATGGGCACGTGACTGAACTTTGACTAGGTTTTGAAGTTCTTAATTCATCAACGTTAGTAATCTTTTATGAAGCTTTTTCGTTTTTTTTTGGCAGTTAATTGACTGGAAATGTTAAAGAATTAGCTATATAAGGGTAAAATTACTTAGCAAGTGGCAAAAATTCTTTTTCATTCACGTGAATTCTTTATCATTCACGTGTGGGTATTTCTACATTAGAATTTTTGGAGGGTTTGTTGACTGCCCTTTTCTAGTTGGACGTGTAGGGTTAATGGGCTCATCTTAGATTTTATAACCTTGGCTTTTTTGTTAGTGTTTTTGATTGTTAAAAAGATAATAAAGTGTAAAATGTGAACTTTGAATGGAATGATTGAAATAGCGAAGTACCAGTTTTGTTTGGGTAAAATTTTGCTGCGCATATCTTGATAATTCCTCGTCATTCATGTTTATGCATTGATACATTTGAGTTTTTTTGGGTTTTGTTGAGTGCCCTTTTTTTGCCGAATGTGTATGGGTAATGGTTTTATGGCTGATTTTGTAATCAAATTCTTGTTTTTGGTGCTGTTTATGATTTTATGCGAACACAGTTTCGTTGTTTTTGCAGTACTGCAGGAGCTAGTAGGAGCAAGGAGCTACAATGTATGCGGGAATAGTTAAGTGCAGAAATCCGAAATGGGGTTCTTTCTTTCATCCATCAAAGCATTTCATTAGGCCAAACTGCCAGGACCGGTCTATGAGCTGTTCAATAGTAGCGAGGGGCCCTTTTTTGCATGCTAGTTTCATTAAAAGAAAGCTATTATATTCACTTTCATCAAGGAGCATTGCCTTCAGAAATAGTGATGGTGGTTTGCTTAGAAGGTCTAATACGTGTTGGACGGATATTCAATTCCGTGCATGTAGTTCAGGATCGGATGGGAGGAATACGAGTGAGGATAAACATGCCCCGGTGACAGATGGAGCTAGCTCTGATAATGAGAAAACCCGGCAAGAAACAGTTAGTGAAGATGCAAAGCACTGTGATGCACATGCTCGACTAGGGGAACAAGATCAAAAGGAGTGGCTTCATAATGAGAAGCTTGCTATAGAAGCTAAAAAGAAGGAATCTCCGTCTTTGACTAGAAGAGAAAAGTTTAAAAATGAATTCTTGAGGAGAATTGTTCCATGGGAGAAGCTGCATGTTTCCTGGGATAATTTTCCGTACTACATCAAGTAAATGCCCCAACTAGTCTTTGTTATTTCTCATCAGCCTCTTTTTTTTTTCTTTTTAATCTTAAAACTACTAGGTTCGGCTATTACTAAATCACTCAGTTTGGGAAATTCATTAATGATTCATGTTCTCTTCTAGTGAGCACACCAAAAATACTCTGGTGGAATGCGTTGCTTCCCATTTGAAACATAAAAAATGCACCACTTCCTACGGGGCTCGTCTGCAATCTTCGAGTGGGAGAATTCTGCTCCAGAGTGTTCCAGGTCGATTACTAACCATCTGTTTTGAAACTTGTTTGCTGCTTTGTTTCATTTTTTGTTTTATATTCTTGAGTCCTATTGATAAAACCAAAAATGAGCTTTTGAATCAGTTAGCCATGTCTTGATGCCATATACAGGAACCGAGCTTTATCGGGAAAGAACTGTTAAAGCACTGGCACAGGATTTACAGGTTCCCCTGCTGGTGCTTGATAGTGGTGTTCTTGCGCATTATGTAAGATTAAGACAATTTCTGGATATTTCTGTATTTCTGATATCCAAACTAAGTTTTAGTGATCATTATTTTGATCCTGTACCAGGATTTTGGAGATGATGAGTGTGTACCAGATGATAGTGCAGAATCTGTGGAGGATGGTATTTCAGAGTCAGAAGTTGAGGACGAAAATGACGCAGTCAATGAAGAGGAGTGGACAAGCAGTGTTGAGGCTAAATCAGATTTCAGTGATGATGATGCAGTTGATGTAGAGGCAACTGCTGAGGCATCCCTGAAGAAGCTTCTTCCCTTCAGCCTAGAAGAATTTGAGAAGGTATGTTTTCTAAAGTATCAGCTGTCTGATACAAGGTATTTTACCACTCACTGTTTGGTGCAAATTGGAGGAATGGTATGGAGTGGATTAGGAAAATATTCTGTGAGATGCTAACTTGATCTCATCAACACTAGGTCTTGAATTGGGGATAATATAGTGACTCGGAAAGCAGTTCCACTTGTTTGATACAGACAAGAGTGTGTAAAGGAAGGAAACATGTGATGATGGTCTCAGAATGATGCTTTTGATGTTTTAATATGCTTGACCAATTGGTTTCTTATTCCTTTTGCTGCTATGGACCTTTATGAAATTATGGCTGCTGAAAAAAATTTTCAATTAAAACTTATTGCTTTCTAATTTTTCATAATTAATTTTTATTTTGTGGATTGTGGGCAACCGTGGCAAACTGTAAATATTTCCTAATTTCTGGTTATCAGAATTTTTATTTTTTAATGAAGAGCACGGTAGACTTTCTGACTGTGTATTCATATTATGGCAGAGAGTCTCTGGAGAATATGACAGTTCCTCCAAGTCCTCAAAGAATGAGGCTGAAGACACTTCTGAGACCCTCAAAAGGCCACTTAATAAAGGTTACTTTTTTCCAACTATCCTTGCACCATGCTTTTATTTATTTTCCATTTTAGAACTATGCTCTGTAACATGTTTTTTCCCTAATTGCCAATGTATTCTCTGATAAGTGCAAACATATTTCTCTGATAAGCTTTGTTTCCATTCCTTTGTATTTTTTAAGGCAGTCATTGCAGGTTGGTTTATGGTGGTAATGTTTCTAGTAGTAATAGTAGTAGTAGCTGCTGCATGTTTTTGAGTGAAGATGCTATCATGGCCGTGCTTGGATTATTTGATGTTACGATGGTATTTGAATTCTGATGGTTTTCATGTTCAATTTGAACAAATTTAAATAGCAATATTTACAGTATTATTGTGTTATTGTTGATTTTAGGCATTTTGCATTGCTGAATTTTTTTTTTAAAAGGAAGTTTGACATTTTTTATGGTTTTCTCCATTCATCCATTTATCTTGCTTTGTCATCTTTTATTAGGGGATCGGGTGAAGTACGTGGGGCCATCCATACGCATTGAGGCTGATGATAGGTGCTATTTCATCTCCCTTTTGTCGCATTTAAGACATAATAGATCTTTCCTCTTTTTACACATTAGCAAAATAGAAAGTTCAATGTCATAATTAAATATTTTCTAAATGTATACATACAAGGATGCAGATCATTCAATGATCTATTGAAGGACCTGTTACAGATCTAAGAGTTTGACTCGCTTCTTTGCTATACATTATATTTGTTGCTTGTGTATGTGTGCTGTTCTTAACAAATCACATGCTTTCAAAAAGAAAAGAGAACCAAAATAAGGGGAAAAAAACTAAAAAAGAATAAAGACAGGAAATTGTCCTGAACATGCATACAAAATACAAATTGTTAGATGCAGAAATACAATAACAGTATTCTAAACAAACAAAACCACTTATTTGCAAAAGGCGCAGATTTGAAAATAAGATGGTGGCAATAACAGTATTCTGGTCATTTTTTTTTTAAAATCATTGTGCTTAACCTCATCAACCACATAAAATTTGACATCACAGGTTTATATTGGGGAAGATACCAATATCTGATGGTCTGAAAAATGCTTATACCACTAATCCGTGGCTGGTGGGTTGGTTAGTTGTCCTGTTGTGCAGAACTGAACCACACAGACGGCACTGTTTTTTTTGCTGTTGATAGATGGGAGAAAGTTAGGAGAGGTTGATTGTGGTACAAAAATTAGAACAAAAGAGCTCACCCAAATCTCTTTACTTGTCTGCTAAGGATATTCCTTTGAAAAAATTTGCACTGAACACCTTGATGAAGCAAAGTAGCTGAAAAAGGCAATGCTTGTTTCAGAAAATTATTGAGCTATACCTGATTCAAATGTGATAATTATTGTGAACGCTGATATAGATGACATTGCATTGGTGACATTTTATTGGAGCTGCTTCTGGCCTAGGTGGCTTCATTTTCTGTCAGGATACAATTCACCAAGGCATTTCCTTTCATTTTCTGCTTTCTCTTTTGTGAATACTGTACCACACAGAATTATTTTCTTTGGTGGGTGGGATTACATGTTTCACAAAACTGGGGATATTAGAGGTTCTTACATTTTGACATGTGCTTCTGCTTTTGTATCCTAGATCTAGCAATTCCTACTCTGGTCCATTCTAGAGAGCAAGCGGAGATGTTTTGTTATCTTGTATTAAACAGTTAAGTACTTGCATGTTAAATGCGAGTTCCAACTACTCAGCATGGTTCCTACCTTCAGAAAATTCTCCAACTACCCTGCTAATCACGATAAATTTTCTTTTAAAGGTTAATTGTTTGGGATGGGGACCTAACCCGGTAAATTTTGTCAAGCACTTTAAGTATCCACTGCATCTTCTTTTCCCGAAGCATTTCAAATATTTTACACCGGGGATTCCACATATTGATATTCAGAAAAAAAAAATTAAGTTCAGAGGGACTTACAGCGATAAAGACACAAATATCTACATACTCATCAAATTTAAGCAAACATGTAGATGCTTAAGGAGGCTTAAAAACATCACTGGTCATGCTGTTAATACTTGCATGCCATTTTTAACGTAAAAAAAGAAATTCAAGTAATATATGTTTGCCTTCATATAGAACTTTTAGGCATCAGTAGGAAACTGACAATTTCCTTTTAGCAAATTTGCAGCATATAGATGGATGAGACAACACACGAAGTTGTATAGTATCAGCACTTTTGAATTTGTTATCAAAACAGCTTTTGGTCATTATTCATTTACTTAGTTAAGAAACAACTATTGTCTTAGGTAGAGTGGATGATTCTGGTGGAGTTGTCATTGACCAGCAGTGTGTTCTTGGTACACAATTCTAGATGATCATTTGTTGGCGCTGCCCATCTGGTGGTGCTTGCTAGATTTAGGTCATAAAATGGTCTGCTGCTGTCTCAATATTCTGCAGCATTGCTTACCCTGTTTCTTTCAAGTTCAGATGCCCCACGGAAATGCAGAAGCTTTCAGATGTGTTGATTTATTACATTTGACAGTTTGAAAGTGTAGAAAGAGTGGTGAATAAATAAGAAGTCTTTTGCTTTTCTAAGGCTTTGTCTTCTAACACTGAAATGCCAACTTTATGAGGTAGTGCATGATCTTCAGCATATGTTATGATTTAGCCTTACATGCTATGCTTTGGACTCATGTCAAGTGAAACTTGTGATAAGTTATTCTGACCATAAATTATCTTTGCAATAGCTTTAACCAGATATAAGCTCTTATTTTTCTTAAAACAGCATAAGATCACCTTTAGTCTCATTAGACTTGCTCATTTACTTGGACTAACAAAGCTAAGAAAATTTTTGTTATAGGCTTTGGAAGAACTTTAATTCAATCGACATTAGAGCGCATGCACTTTCATATTTCCTGCGCTCATGACATTGGCAGGCAGAACTTTTGATCAGAGAGAGTTATGTTTTCAGGCCTATATCAAGTGGTCAACGTGGGGAAGTATATGAGATGAATGGAGATCAAGTCGCTGTTATTTTGGATATTGGTAATGATAACAAATCAAATGAAGGAGAGAAGGATGAGAAACTCCAAGAGCAGCCTGCAAAAGCACCAGTTTGTTGGATAGATGGTAATTCCTTGCACCAGTAACTACTTAAATCGAAATGATGTTAAAGTTGATGAAGGTCATCAGCTTTATGAAAATTGTATGAGGTGTTGAAGCATCATTTGGATCTTTGAATTAAAAAGCCCAATCTGGAAATTTAAAACCTGGCTTACCCCTTTAACTATATAGGTGGCCTGTGTTTGCATGGGTGTAAATAACCGAACTTTGGCTGATGTACAGCTAAGGATATCGAGCATGATCCTGATACCGAGACAGAAGACTGCTATATTGCGATGGAGGTTCTGTGTGAGGTATTATTGTCTGATATTTTCTTTTGCTGTCAATCGCTACTTGTCTTGATTTTGCTGTTAAGATTAATTTTGGTCTTCCCTATTTTGCAGGTTTTGTGTTCCATGCAACCCATTATTGTCTATTTTGCAGATTCTTCTCAGTGGTTGTCTAGGGTGGTTTCCAAGTCAAACCACAAGGATTTTGTAAGCAAGGTGCAGGAAATGTTTGACCAATTACCAGGACCTGTTGTTTTGATTTGTGGACAGAACAAAGCTGAAACAGGGTCAAAGGAGAAAGAAAGATTTGTAGGTTTCAAAAGTTTATCAAGTTATATGCACTCATCCACATACATACACGTTGGAAGCATTTGATTCCCTTTTCAATTGTCTTTCAAGCTGTGGATAACATTCATTCCATTTTCTTCTCATTTGTATCCTTTTCCTTTGAATCTCATACTCAACAGACAATGGTTCTCCCAAATTTGGGTCATCTGGCAAAGCTGGTAAGGCTTGCAAAACTTCTAAAATGTTAAGAATTTGAAAGAAAATCTTAAGATTAGTATCATATTTATCAAAGGCAGCTTTGAGCTTTGCTATTGTTTAGGCAGCTTTGAGCTTTGCTATTGTTTCTATGTAATTAACCCAAAAGTGATTTTAATTTCCAGCCTCTATCCTTGACGCATCTCACTGAGGGACTCAAAGGGGCAAAGAGATCCAATGAAAATGATATATACAAGCTCTTCACCAATATTTTGTGCCTCAATCCCCCAAAGGTATGACTGTTGTATCTTTCTGTATTCTGATATGTTTTAAAAAATGAAAAGACGCATGCTGTATTCCAGAGTAACTGCAGTTGTAATACTGTCTTGTTTTTCAAGTTTTTGTTTTAGTTTTACCTTCTTACCTCGTTCCTCCTCTTTCTTGCGATCCCTTAATGTATGGTTTAAACCTTAATAAGTGTGTGTGTACGAGTGATCAGTGTTCTACACAAACCAAATGTTGAATTTAGAGCCAAAGTAGTTAACCCCCACAATTTTATGAAAATGTAATGTATGCCGTTTAATGCCTAGAATGGAACAAAAGTGTTTTTTGCAGGTCTGCCTGTGTTTAAGGAAATGTGCTTTCCTTTGAAGGAAATTGTGATGGTAGCATGTTTTTACTGGCTTTGGTGTCTAGTGAGATCATGACTGAAGCTTACTTGGAGGTTTAGATGGTAGGGTTGGAACATGAAATCCTTCTCGTCAAACTGCACTGGCTTCTGTCCTGATGAGATCTAATGCTTTACTATATTTCCAATGTGGCTTTATCTCTCTGTTTTTTTTAATCATTTTGATTGTATATTTTTTTCCCTGCTGCATACAGGAGGAAGATCTTCTTATAACATTCAATAAACAGGTTGATGAGGACAGGAAAATTGTTATATCGAGGAGTAATTTAAATGAACTGCACAAGGTAGGGACTCACTGTAAAAGGTTGTTTCACCATGGCAGTGTTATAGTTGCTTTACTTGTTAAATGGAGTGGACCTTTTAAATTTCAAGTTGCGCTAGGTAATTTGATACCCATGCTTTTGTGCACTATTTGTCTTTGGAATTTGCTGATATAATTCTAATGCAGGTTCTTGAAGAAAATGAGATGTCATGCATGGACCTATTGCATGTAAACACTGATGGTCTGATTCTAACAAAGCAGAGTAAGAAACTGAAAATAACATATTTTTAGCTGATTTCTGCTTATTATCAAACTGTTGGTTCTGTATCTAACATCGCAAAATCTGTATGTTGACTGTGAAGTTTTTTGGGAAAAAAGTAGCTGCTCAATTTTACAAATCAAAGAAGGAATGAAAGTTTTCTTCACCAGAAAAAAAGTCTAAATATCAATATGATAACCTTTACCTTTGCTTTTCTAAAAACGTTTACAAGCCTAACTAGTTTGACAAGTTCAACTTTACAAATGAAGGCTGAACAATTTTTTTTTCCTTTTCTGATACACCTTTTGGATCTGTAAATTGACATGTCATTTTTGTTTTGCAGAGGCTGAAAAGGTTATTGGCTGGGCGAAGAATCATTACTTATCATCTTGCCTGCTCCCATGCATAAAGGGGGACCAATTGTCTTTGCCTCGTGAAAGGTATACCTACCTCATGCTTGTATGTTAGTCAAAGTTTTGGGATGTCAAAGCTGATATCTATTCTTTTCATGTAAAGCCTTGAGATAGCAATCGTGAGGTTGAAGGAGCAAGAAACCATATCTGAAAAGCCATCACAGAATCTGAAGGCATGTGTAACAATTCGGTCTTCTCAATGGTTTGAGAATGTTGAGAGCTTTACATATTATATGCTCATTGCTAATGAATAGAAATATCAGCAGAACATGGCCAAGGATGAGTATGAAAGCAACTTTGTTTCAGCTGTGGTAGCTCCGGGTGAAATTGGTGTCAAATTCAGTGATGTAGGTGCTCTTGAAGATGTGAAGAAGGCTTTGAATGAACTCGTCATTCTTCCTATGAGGAGACCAGAACTTTTCTCTCGTGGAAACTTGTTGCGGGTACTGATTTTACACCTAATATGCACAATCCTTGTTAGCCATTTTTCAGTGCATGATTTTGTAAAGCCCTTTCCAGCCGTGCAAAGGAATTTTGCTTTTTGGACCTCCTGGAACTGGGAAAACCCTTCTTGCCAAAGCACTTGCAACAGAGGCAGAGGCAAACTTTATCAATATTACTGGTTCAACTCTTACTTCAAAGGTACATTAAGAAATTGATGCTGTATCCACTTATTTTAGGTTTAAGTTCCAAGATGCAGACCTTAGCTGTGTTTCACGTTCTCTTGCCTACAATAATCAAGGTCACAAAATTAGCACTGATATGTATGCTTCTGTTTGTAGTTTTGGCAGTAACAAATATCTTCTATGCAAACGTATTGGGTTCTAGATTCAATCATGATTGATTTAGCTGAGCAGTTTCAGTTTGTGTAGTCATTTGTTGCTCTGTTTCTGCATGTTAATATTTTCCTGTTTCCTGAGACAGTGGCTCGGAGATGCTGAAAAGCTCACCAAGGCTCTCTTCTCCTTTGCCAGCAAGCTGGCTCCTGTCATTATATTCGTGGATGAGGTGAGTTTCTCCTTTTTCATGCAAGCCCACACACTTGACAATTGCAGTAAAATAAACTGCTGCATTAGCATGAAGAAACCGACTTTTTACTTCTAAATTTAAATTCATGATATGATACCGTGCAGTTTACAATTTTTACCCTTAGTAAAAGGTAGGATGTGGATAATAGAAAAAATCTATTGCAGGACACAAAAAGTATCCAAAAACAAATCTATCTCGCTTCCTTTTCTTGCTATAAAAATGCTAGGGAAATATGGAAGTTATCTTCACAATATTCATCCTTATCTTCTCTTCCAGTTCCCAATCTTATCCTTCAATTCCAATTTTGGTGAGGGTTCAGATGCAAATGTGAATTCTAAATTTGCAATTTTATTCCTTATAATTTAAATATATGGTTATTGCCTCTTTAAAAAGTTTACGAGAAACAACCTATAGTCCGAAAACATTTAGGAAATTAAAATCCACTCCAAGATAAAAATAACAAATATGAAAAATGCTAGGAAAACAACAAAATTAGCTCAAACAACAACTTTTATGATTAATTCTTGAAGATCTAACGGTTCAATAAGCGACATAGTGGTTCTCTATAGGAAAATTGTTTGTAAAATTAGTAGGAAAAGTTTAAGCCCAGATCAATTGTTGGATCTCCTATTATCTTAGTTTTAATGTGCAAACCTAGTCAGATGCGACAAGGCCTTCTTTTAGGCCTAGACCTGTCCCTACTAGTCCATAAAAGCATTTGCTAGGCCATGTACATAATATGCTAGTGTTAGATCCTCTTTTGGTAGTGTCAGATCCTCATTTAAATGCTCAAAATCTATAGTTTCTACAAGCCTGGCTGCATCATTCTTCCCAGGTTAGAGAAAACTCGTCCTTGAGTTTTGTTCTTTCTCTAGATAGGATGCCAAGTGCTGAACATTGAAGAAATCATAAGTCTTTAGATGGCTATGATAGTGTAAGTCTATAAGCGTTGTTATTTAACTCTTGCAACACTTCATGAGAACCTATCTTTCTTTCTTTTGGCTTCTTGTATTCGCCCACTAAAAACTAGTCACGAGTAAGCACTGCCTATACTAGATCACCAATCTCTAACACTAGTCATAAGTATTAGCTAGGGCTTTATACTTCGCATTATTATCTTCTTGACTTTCTCATGAATACCATGTAAGTAATCTGCCATACCATCAGCTTGAACACCTAGGTATCTAATATGAGGGACACATATCAACTCCAACACTCTAGAAAGGTTTTGTCTATAGACGATTCCAATAGCTATTATACTCAGTTGGGAAGTCCGATTCCAATAGCTATTATAATCAAACTCTGCTAGTCATATCCCATTGTTTTGGCTTGTCTCCTACTAAACTTCACAGCAAGTTACCAAGGCTTCGGATAAATATCTTTGTTTGCCTATCTGTCTTAGGATGATACGCACAACTAAAGTTCAGTTGAATTCCCTTCTTATCCCATAAACTCTTCCAATAACTACTCATAGACTTCACATCTTTACTGAAGTGATGAATTTAGGAATGTCATGTAAACAAACCACCTTGTTGAAGTGTAGATAGGTTACTTAGGATACATCCTTGGTCTTTTGACCATAGTTTTGAAACCTGGCTCGGCGGGTCAACCCGGGACCCGGTTGACCCAGGACTGGAACCGGGCCGGGTTTAAGAAAAAATAGGATAAGTCACCACCCGGGGTGACTTAGATGATCCGATTGACCTGGCAAAACCTGGTTGTAACCCGTTGACTATTTTTTTTGTTTTTTACCAAAACGACATTGTTTTGATTTATAAAAAAAAATATGGTTGACCCGGATGACCTAGTCAAAACCCTATGACTTGGGCAAAACCTATGACCCAGGCTTGGGCCAGGTCGACCACTGGGTCGGGTTTCAAAACTTTGCTTTCAACAGGCTATGAAAGGGGTTATCTTCGAGAACTTGTCCACAACAACAAAAATAAAATTAATGGTTCGTAGGGTAAGAGGTAAACCTAACACAAAATCCATACTAATATGCAACCACGAATGGAGTATCATTGTTCACAATTTTAATGATTGGAAAAAGCAAATTGCATCCTTCTCTATTTTTTTTCCTTTTATTGCCTATAGATGTCTGTGTGATGATGAGGTGAATGGTGTTCTAATAAATAATCTTCTTTTCCCTTTTCATTTTCTTCATGGATCTAGGTTTGTGGTCATTTTGACAATACATAGTGCAAACATGGCTTTCTTTTGACATCCCTAAACACCCCTGGATTCAATCACTCTTACATATGGAATGCTATTTCATTTACTGGATTTTGCATGTGTAGGTTGACAGTTTGCTTGGTGCTCGTGGTGGTTCTTTCGAGCATGAAGCTACTAGAAGAATGAGAAATGAGTTCATGGCAGCGTGGGATGGAATGAGATCAAAAGATAGCCAGAGAATCCTTATCCTTGGTGCCACAAATCGACCATTTGATCTTGATGATGCTGTAATCCGCCGGTTCCCTAGAAGGCAAGTTTGCTATATGAAATCCCTTGCCATTTGGAGTATTGCAGCCTATCTGGTGGTTATAGATATCATATATTCCATGTATCCATATGTTGTGTGCTTAGCTGGTTTTAATAATTTTATTTCATACTTTGTTTGGCCTCGTTAAAAAAGTAAAGGAGTCGGATGATCAAGCTTCTTAGATATAATATAATTACATTTTCCATGTTTCCATATGTCATGTCTGCTGCTATTTAAAGCAATAACAATGTTTCTTATAAAATTGTGCTATATCACTGCCCATAGAATACTCGTGGACCTATCAGATGCTGAAAATCGTATGAAGATTCTCAGAATAATTCTGAATCGAGAAAATTTAGAACCTGATTTCCAGTTTGACAAACTTGCAAATGCAACAGAGGGATACTCTGGAAGTGATTTGAAGGTAATGCAGTAATGGTTGCTCTGAATGTCAAATTTTGAGTTTCTTGGAAAAAATATAGTGCCTTGACCGTGTCAAATTTTGTTTTTCAGAACCTATGTATTGCTGCAGCATATAGACCAGTAGAAGAACTTTTAGAAGAAGAAAAGGTGATTGAGTTTAATAATTTTTTTCAGGATTTACACTGTGCTTCCTTTAATACTGGGGTCTGTGCACACTTCGTGTCTGGTTTTGTTTGAATGCTTATTCTTGGCAGTGTGTTTTGATATTAATTTTGCTCTCTTGTGTTCAGTCATGTCATTCTCAATCTGAAACTAGGGCACCTGTTTGGTTAGCTACAAAAAGTGAATATAGAGACTTTTCGTGCAAAACAAGTTCATGTTTCTGCCACGTTTCCCTTTCCCCTTCCTTTTTGAGAACATATGATCGATGGAAGTTTCCTCATCAACTACTAATGACTAGCTCATTTATAGAAAACAATATAATGCTGGTGTGCAAGAGGCTGTGCCATAGCATGCAACAAAAATAATAAACTGTTCCTTTTAATATAATTAGTTTTAAGTAATGCTCATTGTCTGTTGTATACAGTGTGAAAATTGTAAATGAGCAGAAATATTTCACTGATTTCTATTAAGATTACATGGCAGAATTTATGCAGATTCCTGAACTTTAGACCCCACCCCAAATGCACTTGCAAAGCACCTCAGAAATACCTTTGGTGTTTGCTACTGTATCACGTGTGCATCCTGTCCCCTTCCACCGAAAACCTCCCCCCAGCTGCAAACTTTGAATTCTTCGTACCTTTTGTGTTGCCTGAAGTCATTTTTACTTCTGATTTGTGGCCAAGTATTTGACTCTACTCTTTTTCCCTCTGGTCACTTTTTCTACAGGGCGGCAAGAATGGTGCAGCTCCTGCATTAAGACCACTTAATTTGAATGATTTCATTCAGTCAAAAGCAAAGGTAACAATTTGGTTAATTGACTGTTCTTAGCAGTTTCATGCAAAGAATAAAGCCAGGTGGTCAAACCATATATTCTCCTTCATGCTGAGATTATGGAATTTTTATGTAGATTGATATCTATTACTTGTTTTATAGGTGGGGCCTTCAGTTTCCTTCGATGCAGCTAGTATGAACGAGCTGAGGAAATGGAACGAACAATATGGAGAAGGTGGAAGCAGAAAACATTCACCTTTTGGTTTCTGAAACTACTCCGATCAGGTTTCTACATTAATTTATTCCTGGGGAAAAAGAGTAGTGAAGAAAAGAAACAAAGTACGCTTTCCCGTTAGTGGAGGATTGTCTAAACAGACCCCTCATTTCAACCGTCTGCACATGGTGTGCACTGGGCGAAGGAGGCAGCCGAGGATGTATAATGCAATGTAACATGCTTCCCGTTGCCCTAGTTTACAGGCTGTTTTCCTGCCATGTATATTTCCAGTAGTACCGACATCACATAAATTTTACATTTATATTCAGCGATTCTTATTATTGTAGCCCGAAGTAGCTGGTTAAGCCGAATGCATACAGTTGCAATGGGCGTCTTTAAATCTAGTTTCTGTAGTTCCTAACAAATGACTTGTGAAAATGATATGTAAATGGCTGTGCCAGTTCTTCAAATCAATGCTTTTAATCTTCTATCGTTACTGCGTAAAATAGTTTTAGGCTGTCAGCATTTAATTCATGCAATCATGCTTCACGTTATGGATCCATGTTCCCGACATGTAAGCAGATGTTGGATTTCTCCATCTCAAATGTGGGCCAAATGCATGTTTTTCATTTTTTTTTCTCTGTGGATCCGTGCTTAGATTACTCTTCAATACATTCAAGGGAGTAGGCTTTTGTTTAGGTCTCAGGATGAAGACCTAGTAAAAAACTTGTGAAACGATGAACTAGCCTCCCCTTGCTGTTTTTGTACTCTTAAAGATCACCGTCCTCGGTGTTACTTTTTTGCTTGGGATGCAATTCTTTTTCCCTAACAGATACTATGACCATCGATCTTATTACAGTATATTTTGTTATGACTAGTGTAAAAACAACATTTATTTTTTATCATAATATTTTCTGAGATTAAGATTGTATAAAAATAAATTTGTTTACAAGACAGTTTCTTTCAACGGAGAGAGCACATCTTCTCCTCTATCGAAACAGTAAGTAAACACCGGCGTAAGAAACTGTCCTACGAGAATTTGAATCATCGGGAGACTTTCGTCAGCCGGAGATTATGGTGTAGAAAACATGCTGTCAGTTTTAATGATATGATGGAAAAAACGAAGTGCATCTCCCTCAATATTCTCCATTCATCAATGTCCACAGATAGATGAGGATGGGGTGAATGGTGTTTCAATAAATAACCTTTTCCCTGTTCTTTTTCTTCGTCGTTTCTGGTCATGGTGACAACATAAAGTGCTGCTTTCTCTTTCGGAGTTCATCCTCTTATCAATTGCTCTTACATTTCGTTTGCTAGATTCTGTATGTCTGCAGGTTGACAGTTTGCTTGGTGCTGGATCGTAGTGTTTCTTCAGAGCATGAAGCTACTAGAAGAACGCGAAACGAGTTCATGGGATGGATCGAGATCAAAAGATAACCTAGAGATTAGAGAATCCTCATCCCTGGTTCCACAAAATAGACCATTTGATCTAGATTTTTCTGTAATCCGCATTTATCCAGAAGACGAATGTTTTTTTATCTTTCGAGCATCATATGCGGATCAGACATCAACTACTCTCCCTGTGTCCTCTTGTCATTGTCAAGTCTCGAAAAAATAAAAAAAAAATTGCCAACTAAAAATTGCCTCATGCCGCACGGAAATTCTGCTTACCTTATTTTATCTAGATCGTCATGTGGCATCAGTGGGGCTTCAAGCTCAATGGCAAATATGTAATATTAACGAAATAGGTCATCTGATCCTTTATAAATAAAGGTACAGTAACTCTACCTAAAAGCTCCCAAGCTTGCAATTCCTCTACAACATGGACATGAGGTTTCCTCGAGTAATTAAGGATTTTAATAGAGATTGTAAATGGAAATAATTATCAAAATAGCTATTTGTCAATGTTTGCTTAATTTCATAAAACTTTGTGTGTACAATTTAACAGGAATAATTGGCGAGGGGAAATCATTATTCATCCCCTCCCATGTTATTCTTAAACCGGATATTATTTGATTTAAAAAATAAATAATTTTTTAAAATTTTATTATTTATCATTAAATTTATTAGATATCAAGTTTTATAATTTATTTTATATAAAATTATTTCAGTTTTATAATTCAGATTACAAGTTTTACGAGTTAAACTAAATGACTCAGGTTTTTATAATGTTTTTTTATAATTATTTTTTAAATTTTTTTTATTCAATATTTGGGTTGATTAAGAATTAAATTTTATAATTTTTTTTTCTATAGGGTTATTTTAATTTTATAACCCGGGTCAAGAGTTTGATAGGTTGACCAAGGTTGACTCAGCGTTTTTAGGTCCTTTTTTGTTTTTTTTTTTTTTAATTTTACTTTTTAATATTAAATTGATTGAGAATTGAGTTTTATAATTTGTTTTAATTTTTTTCTATTGAGATATCCTTGGGCAGCATTTGATATTGTGGTAGCACTTGTTTTTCAAAATGTTTTTTTACTCAGAAATATATAAAATATTTTATTTTATCTTTTAAAATTTATTTTTGACATCAACACATTAAAAAAATTCAAAAATATAAAACAAAAATTAATTTTAAGAAACAATCAATTTTTTGGCCAAACAACCTTTGAGCCATGTTTCCAAACATTACTCTAGTCTCATTATCTAGGTTTGGTAGGTTGATCCAGGTTGATTTGAGTTTTTTTTTAATTCACTTTCAAAATCTTATTTCTCAAAATTAGGTTGATTGAAAATTAATTTTTATTATATTTTTTATTTTCTTTTTACAAGGTTATCACAATCTCAATACTCAAGTCATGGATTTTATATGTTAACTTGGGTTGATCAATTTTAATTTAATATATTGTCATCTCAATAAATATATTTTTTAAATGTCATCTTGAAAATCTTTTTAGTCGACCTATGTTTTTTTATTCAAATTATCCATGTTGCGTTTGAACTTGTCAAGTTGAACGAGTCACAATGGGTCAATCCCTACACAATTAATTTTTTTTCCTTCTTGAAAACATGTTAGCAATCTATATATATATATTTAAAAAAAATAATTTGAGTTGCAGCATAGTTCAAATGAATAATCTAGTTAACAAGAACTAATTGAGGAGGGGAAATCATTTTTCCTCACCTCACAAATTAATATTCACTAAAACTATATATTTTTTTTAATTTTCAATCTCATCCTTTAATACTTGGTTTACAAGAGACTGAACTTCATATTTTTTTTTTCTATAATGTTATCTTAGTATCATGATCCAAGTTACAGGTTTGGTGGATTAACACGACTAACTTGATTTTTTTAATTATTTTTTTTCTATTTCTTCATTCGACTATTGATTAATAATTTAATTTTATAATTTATTTTAATTTGCTTTCTATAAATTTATTTTAATATCACGACTCAAGTCATGGATTTGATGGGTTAACTTGATTGACTTGACGGGTTAATCCCTACATGATTTGTTTTTCTTTCCTTATTTGAAACAAATTAGCAATGTCTAGAAATATTTTTAACAGTTTTTTAAAAATTTCATCTGACTCTCAGTGTAACACATTTAAATAATCTAGTTAACTAGAATTAATTGAGGGGAGGGAATTATTGTTCCCTTCCTCACATATCACTATTCACTGGATTTTTTTTTTAATTTTCAATTTCATTCTTTAACACTTGATTTACTAAAAATTGAGCTTAATAATTTATTTTGATTTTCTTTGTATTAAATTATTTTGACAGTATGACCTAAGTTGTGAGTTTGATGGGTTAACCTGACTAACTCAAGTTTTTTATCTTTTTTTAAATTATTTTTTTTATATTTCATCATTCAATGATTGATTGAGAATTATACTTAATAATTTTTTTTTATTTATTTTTATAATGTTATTTTAGTTTCATAACCTGAGTTACAAATTTGATGGGTTAACCAACCTGGTTGACTTGGGTCACTTTTTTGGATCTTTTTTTTTTAATATATATTTTTTTAATTTCATACTTTAACATCATGTTAATTAGGAATTAGATTTTATGATTTGTTTTAATTTATTTTTTATTAAGTTATCCTGGTCTAATGCCTTTGTCACTGGTTCGACAGGTTAACCTGGGTTGACTTAGGACTTTTTTTTGTCTTTTTTAATTGAAAATTTTAAGATTTTATTATTCAATATTAGATTAATTGAGAATTATGGTTCATGATTTGGTTTGATTTACTTTCTATAGACTTATTTAGATCTCATGAGTTAGATCACAAATTTGAAGAGTTACCTCGAGTTGACCCAAATTAATATAATATTTTGTCATCTTAATATTTTTTAAAATATATTATTTTGAGTTTTTTTTATCAAACTATATTTTTATCGATCTTCCAAGTTTTTTTATTTATAAAGTCGACCAGTTCACATTTTAATCAAACCCTATACAACTTATAAAATGAAAAAAAATATTATTTTAATATATTTATAAGTAAAAAAATACTTTGAAATGCAACTGTTAACATAATCTCAAAAAAGCCTATAGACATGCATGACTTAAAAGGAAAAAGACTAGGCGTATGTAGTATTTATAAAAAAAGAATAGATAACCTGTTGTATGATTGGTAAATGATGTGTCACCCACTAAAACATTTTTTGTTGTTTGAAAAATCAATGTTGGAATCCAAAAATTCAAATTTCAACTTGTTTTAATTTGAAAAACCCAAAAAACATTATAGAAATCTCAATAACCTAATTTCCAGCTCCAAAATATTCTTTAATAATCTAAAAATTGAGAATCAAATCAAATAATAAAAACCTTAATGAGCCCTTTCACACTTTTTTAGTGTGTTTAAAAGACAACAGTATCTTTATTGCATTCTTTTCTTGAAAAAAAATTATTGATTCGATGATTGATTTTTTATAATAAAAATGCGATTGTTCAAAATTTTTTTTTTTCTCTTTTTTTTTAATGGCTTTCTCTCCTCGACACCTAAAAATCAGGTCATAATAAAAATAAAATTTAGGACTAAAACTTAGAAACTTAAAATTATAGGAATTAAATAAATAAAAAAATAAAAAGGTAAAAGACCATACTATACTTTGTTGTGGATGCAATGCACATTAAACTGCGTCTTGCTTCATATTATTATATGCTACAATACAGAGATGTTTTAGTTAATAGTGTAATGTAATAAGAAAAATATAATAGCATACTGGAGAATTAAATAATTACATAATTATAAGCTGAGCCGTTTGCCTAGTTTTATATTTGTGGTGGTCAGGTTTTATTGACTCAGGGAAAACTGGGCCCAAGCCGATTTTACTCGAGCCCGAGTCATCATGAGTTGGGTTGAATAGTCTACAAACACCAACCTAAGGTGCTACAGATGTGGATCCTAGGCGGGTAAGAAGCCTAACAAGGTCAAATTTTGCGCCATATAAATTAACCATTTCAAAACTGGAGCTTTCTCTCCTCAAAATGGCGTCGTTTTTACTCCGTCGCGCTTCCTGTAGCGCCACCAGGATCCTGTCGTCCGCACTCTCTCTGCCAACCGCCACCGTAATCCCCAAATCGAACCCTAGCCCTAATTTTATCTATCACCACTATGTACTTCACCATTTCGCTCAGTTTTCCCGCCAAAATAAAATTCCTAGCCCTTATTTAACCTTCATCAAGGAAATCTCCACTATTCCAAGCACAAAAGAAGAGAAAGAACAGAAGCGAAACAATGGAGAGTTGCCAAAAAGAGGAGAGAAGTCTTGGATTGATGTCTATTTGCCTAGACAAGTCAGGCCTTATGCACATTTAGCTAGGCTTGATAAGCCCATTGGGACCTGGCTTCTTGCTTGGCCTTGTATGTGGTAAGGATTTGTGTTTTTATTGTGTTAATTGTTCTGGGTTTTGCTTCGTTGCTGAGAAAAGAAAATGAAGGAATTTGAGAAATTTTGCGAAAGTGTTAGGATCTTTGTAACATTTTTAATTTGTTATGTAGGTCAATCTCATTGGCAGCAGAACCTGGAAGTGTACCTAACTTTAAGATGATGGCGTTATTTGGTTGTGGGGCTTTGCTTTTAAGAGGAGCTGGGTGTACTATAAATGATTTGCTAGATAGAGATATTGATACGAAGGTAAGGTTTTTATGAAACTGCGTACTGTATTGCTAAATGAGATACTGATGTTTTCGTTAGCTGTAATTGCTCGTCTTGTTCGTGTATGCAATAAAGTTTGTGAATTTTGGTTTCGATAATTAGGCAAGAAAATCTCCAAAAAATTAGACTAACAGCTTCACCTTTTGAAAAATGTAACTATTTTTGTTGGAATTTTTGTGTGTAGGTCGAAAGGACAAAGCTAAGGCCAGTTGCCAGTGGTCTTTTGACGCCATTTCGAGGGCTTTGTTTTCTTGGTTTTCAATTGTTTTTGGGTCTTGGGATTCTTCTTCAACTGAATAATTATAGGTTAGTGCTGCTTCAATCACGCTTAGAAGTTGCATGTAGTTTGCAAGCTATTCAAATTCAATGTTGTCACCTTGCATTGAGCATGCATAATTATTTGGGTTAACTGTTACTTTATTTTCTTCTAACAGCCGTATTTTGGGAGGTTCATCCTTGTTGCTAGTCTTCTCATATCCCCTTATGAAGAGATTTACATTTTGGGTAAAGATTTTTATCTATTTGCTTTCTGTATTCTCATGTGCGCGCAAGTTTTTTTTGCTTTTTGACTTTTGATGTAAAGTTCAATAAACTCTGGTGATGACCCTGTTAAATGCGATTTTTTGGTTGCAGCCTCAAGCATATCTTGGTTTAACATTCAATTGGGGAGCTTTACTGGGTTGGTCTGCAGTTAAGGGGAGTCTGGATCCAGCTATTGTGGTACCACTATATGCTAGTGGAGTATTGTGGACCCTGGTGTATGATACAGTATATGCTCATCAGGTATAGCATCATAGCTTAAGGTGATTTTCATTAGCCCTTTATTTTCCAGCTATACCATGTAATATATGGTTCCTGAACTGTAAATAATAAGACTCCATTAACCCTCTAACGCTTTTTCCTTGTGTGAAGTGAAACCTCTTCGTTTTCTGCCCATGCTTCTTGGTGTTCCTAGAGTTATAGTACATTCTTTTGTGCAAAAAGCTTTCAACAATGGGCCGCTGCAGTAATTAAAACTGTTGTAATTTTGGAGCTTTGAATGCTCTCTCTCTCTCTCTCATGTTTATTTTTTATTAACTTGATGGCTTATTTTGAATAACTGCTGTTTCTGATTTACAAGGTTTATCAGTTTTCTATTTCAGCCTATATTGTCCTTCTTCACAGATTATTCTGTTTTAAACAACTTGCAGTTTATCCACTTTTTTTATTGTTTCAAATAATTCATATTTTTCCACTTAAAATTGTCATAGTTTAGGTGATGGGTTTTTGTTTTTTGATTTTTATATAAACATGTCTTTCTTTCTTTTTGCGGTGTTCTGCTCTCCATGTCTTTTTGAGGTCGTGTACTAAATTTGTTTGATTCATAGTTTGCAGAGTGTTGTATTTTTGTGCTCTTCTAAAATCAACCTTGATATTTATGAAGGATAAGGAAGATGATCTTAAAGTGGGTGTTAAATCAACGGCCTTGAGATTTGGGGATTCAACAAAGGAGTGGATCACTGGGTTTGGAACTGCATGCATTAGTAGTCTTGCCCTCTGTGGATTCAATGCGGATATTGGTATTTGCTTTTTATGCTTCTGATGTACATGCTCCATTTACTTTAGTTTTGCCCATGGTAATCTGCGTTTTCTTCTCCTTTTCCTTACAAAACACGAGCAGGGTGGTCATTTTATGCATTTCTGGCAGCTGCTTCGGGTCAATTAGCTTGGCAAATATGGACGGTTGACCTATCATGCCGGGCTGATTGCAATAGAAAGTATGTCTATAGCTCATAAGAGTTTCATGATTCCACAAAGCATTATTTGTGCTTCAAATGATTCGTTTAACCACTTTCAAGCTTGTAATATGATCAACTCACTACTTCCTATTGCGTTTGTTTTCTTGCTGCAGATTTGTGTCAAACAAATGGTTTGGTGCCATTGTTTTTAGTGGCATTTTATTTGGTAGACTTTGGTCATAGAGATATTGTCACTTTTCAGTAAAGCTGACAACATAATGTGGTTCTGAATTTGACCCTCTTAGGGTGTTCTTGCTTGACATCATCTTGATGACAAGGCAAACGCATAAAAGATATGTCTTTTGTGGTAATTAAATCTCTCTCTCCATCTCTCTCCATGCTAATCGAATACATTCTTTTGAATATTCAAATTAGAGCACTCTGTTGAAGCCAAAAAAACTACTATGCCACTTTAATCCTTTTGATCAATAGAGATTCTTTTCTCAGTACAGTATAGGGAAGCAACAAATAATCGATAGCTGTGCTGCTCATATTAGCTATAATGTTCTTAGTAGAAGATCACTATCTTTATTTTTCTTCCCTTTTGTTTTATTATTTTTCTTTTGGCCATCGTTTTAGGCTGCTTGCAGGTTTATTAGTTTCCTCCACAATGTTTTGAATCTTGATGCTTATACCATCTCACGCTGATGAACTGCAGGACAGCTTTTGTTGCTGACATCTAGGAACTGAGCAATATGGCAGCGCTAGAAGTCAGAGGGGTGGGTTTAGATCCATTTTGTTCATTTGGTTTATAAAAACCATTAGGTAGGCATTAATGAGACAAATACATACAGCATTCTCTTTGGCCAGAAATGTTGTAACATCTCAACTTATTTTTGTTCGAATATGTTGATATTGAAGAGAAAAGCGTTAAGAGTTATTATTATGCATTGGGCTTCTGGTTCAGTCTTTTCCAACATGATACTATCTCATATTTTTCCCAAGAAAAGAGTTTTCTTGTTCTCGATTCTGCTTTTTTTGCTTCTAAACTAGGACAAGCTGACTTTTGTTGATCGCAAATGTGATTCAAGGTTGAAGACTAAATGCAATTAATGAGTCGTCATTTATTATCAAGCATCAAATATGGTTGCTTGAAAAGCATTTATCTGATTGCTAGTAGTTGGCTTTGTTGTCGGCACTGCCTCTGGAGAAGTCTCTGACATCAAATTTCTACAACCTTGTTCATAGATTATAACTCAAGCAAATCTTCATGTAATCTCATGGAAATAGACAGGTACTTGTATACTTGTTACCCTCTCACTTGGTCAATATTGTCGGAGCATCATGCTACTGAAGACACTGGCAAAGATTACAAAGGAACTTTGGAACGAGTTGTAGATAGCTGAAGATGGACATGCGCTTTAGCCTCAACAACATGTATTATTGAATGTTCGATGAGGCAAATTTTCATTTTGAAACTTTTCAGTATGGGAAGTTTATCTCTTGAAATTATATATGTATATATATAAAATACTAGCTTATCTAATTTAAGTTAAGAAGAACTTAACAGACACAGAAGGTGATTTACAAGATCTAGCTATCGCATATATTTTTTTTAACAAAAAAAATGAAGAATATAAAGGCTTTTTCTAATAATAAATCTAAAAGAAAATTATTTGTGCTAGTAAATGTAAAGAAAAAAAATTGTCAATGATAACTCAAACTGAAATGAAAAAAATTGATATACAAATATAGATAAATATATTTGATATGGTAATACAAGTTATTTAATCGGTTGTATTTAATAATTTTGTTTATTAAAATTAATTTTTTATTTAATCAAATGATAATAAATATATATACACATAAAAATTATTGAATAAAATAAAATAAAAATATTATGTAAGATTGTACATATTAGAATAAAATATTATCATTTTATATAAAATTCAAATAAAAACTAAATGATATTTAATCAAAGGTTAAATGGAAAAGATGAGTAATAGATGTTAATGTAGAGATTTGATATTCAAACCCAGAATATAGACTCAATTGTATATAATAACTTTATTTTTTGCCACTCCTATTTTATTTAATATTTAAAAAAAGAAAAAAATTAAATAGAGCTACACAAAAAAAAAACCTCCTAATATAAAAAAATGTTAAGAATTTATTCATAAATTAAGTAAAATTAAATCATATTCTTATAAAAAAAGCATCATAAACTTTTTTAAAATGAAATAAATAAATAAATAAATAATTCAATTTTAAATAATAAAAATAAAATAAAAAATTAAAAGACAAAAAATATCAATGCAAGAGGCCTATCAATGTAGGGCCATGTGGCTAGGTTGATTTTTTTTTCCCCTTAAAAAAGGATGAACAACTTCTTCTTCTTTTTTTTTTGATAAAAAAACATGTAATGTGTTCCATGTATGATGTATTGCTTGTTCTAGTTCCAAGCAAATGGAGGGTTGATGAAAATTGGGGTTATGATTTTTATGGAAAAAAACACTTAATTTTCAACTTTTTTTTTTACTTGCAGTATTTAAAAAAAAATTATATACCTCAATAAAGTGACAAACCTATAAATAACTTCAAATAACAATCATAGGCCTAAAATTAAAAATAAAATCCTTATCAAACTTGTATCTACAAGTTCATGCCATATGAATGATAAAAAACACTTAAATAAGATTTTTTTATCAAATATAATTTATTAATATTAATATTTATTTTTTAATGGCTACAATTAATGTTAATCGAGGTTTTTTAAATTTAATATAAGAATTCAATTATTTTTTTAACTAAAAACTAAAAAATAAAAAAAATAAAGTTACGAACAAATAATTTATACTTTCTACTTCGATACACTAACATTACTTTAAATACATTCTCTTGAACACCAAGACCAAGTATTTAACCATGATAATACGAAGCTCCCTGCTTCTGTCTTCCCAGAGATATTCTTCATCTTAAGAGCACGCATTAACTCGTACAGTTCAATGTAAAAAGACTATAACACGGTTTACAATTGTTACTTGCCAAAAACACAGGTGACACGACTAAAAGATTGATATTTTCTTCCAAGTGCAGGAGTGTCGAAGTAATAAATAACCCGGCAAGACCGGGGTCGAACCACATAGAGGTTAATTGTACAAATTATAAATAACAATAATACAACAATAATAACAATAACAACAATAATAGTAGTAGTAGTAGTAATAATAATAATAATAATAATAATAGAAGAAGAAGAAAAAGAAGAAGTTGATGAGAACTTTGAGATGGAAAAATTAACATAAGGATTAAATAATGATAATAACAAATGTCAAGGTTAGAGGTTCCACTAATGGTATGTCAAACAAGTATAGTATAAACTCTTATTATTCAATTGGAAACCACACATAAAGAAGGTTCCAATCAGATTATAGATTGTTAACATGATTACATTAGTCATCTTATTCGATTAATGTTAGTACTTGTAAATCTCGTCAAGCATTCATGATTATAACTTATGTTAACAACAAATCAAGTTCCTTTCATAGCTCAGGTGTCGGTTATACCATACAGTATGGGCTATGAAAGTGCCAAGCATTTGTTGTACCAAGTGTTATACAACATAAATCAAGATTAGTCATTTAACAAGCAAAGTATTACAAAGTGAACAAGATAACAAATATAAAATATGTTAGTATCAAACATTAAAGTCCATATTAAATTTATACTATACTTATTCTTCCACCATTAGTGTAATCTTTTCACCTTGACATAATAAACTTAGCTAGATATAATGAAAGAAAGAAAAATAAATAAACAAAATAAGAACATGAATAAGATTAAAGTTAACTAAGTAAATGAAAGGCATAAACTTGATATTAATGAAAGCAAAGCATAAATATTACAAAAAATACAAAGAGAGAAAGCAAGAGCATGATCTTGATCTAGAAACCAAGATGCCTAAATGCATGGAAAATGCCTCCTTTTATAGGTCAAAATTGGGAACTATTGATTTGATGACTAATTGATGAGTGGGTGACCAACTCTTGACTTGGTGACAATCCTTATCTTCTCTTGTTTGCCCAAAACGTCATTGATAACGTCAAAATTAGAGCCACTAGAAAATATGAAAGTTGTAGGAAATTGTCTCAGTTTTCTTCTGTAAACAATGCAGCTCATTTTGACTTCTAGAACTCCAGATATGACCAAAATACTGAACAATACTCGGGTTGAAGGACAGATTTGAGCTTCTTTGTTGTTGCTACAATTTGGACTTGAAAATAGCCTTTTTAGATCTTGGGCTCCATATGAAAGTTGTAAGCCTATGTCTTACTTTTCCATCCATATAAAATAGACCTAAATCTGAGATCTATAGCTCCAGATATGACCTAATTACCGAATAGTGTTCCAGTTTGGATTGCACCGACATCTCTTTTCTAAATTTGGTTATCTCTTTATCCTTTCAATTTCAGTTCTTAAATTCATCAATCAATCCTTTCATTTATGTGATAGGCCTGCATTTAAAATGAACATTTACCACAAATTAAAGGTATCTTATATTATTAGATATATTATTATAAAACACGCTTTAGTTAAAGAGTTATTAATACTTCAAGTGCAAAATGATGATATAAAACCTTGATAAAAATACACTTTTAAGTACTAATCACACCCCCCAACCAGCTTATTACTAGTCCTTAATAATCAAAGCGTTAAAATAGAAAAACAATTTGCAAATTCCACAAAGCAAGGTATTCATCATTTAACTTCCATTAATCTATCCAGATAAACAGACTCTCATTAAATTTATATATCTGCTCAATATCTCTTAACAGGATATTCATAAACCTTTCTTTTGTGCTCAATGTATCAACACATAATTATGGGGCTTTTCTTAGAAGAAAACAAAATTTTTGTTCTAATGGTTAAGGTTAACTTCCTTGGGTTGGGATTATTATTTTTGTCTTTTTTTATTCTTCTTCTTTTTTTTTAAATATGTATACATATAATTTAAAACCATCATGCATCTTTAACCCATGTAACGAGCTTTCAGCTAATGACTCCCAGACCAGTTGGTCTTAGGGCATTAGGTGTTAAGACACCCTTACGAGCTTAGTAACTCGGGTCTCAGATACTAGTATGTAGATAATGCAATGTTTGATTCCCTTAAGCTTTTCTCCTCAACCCATGTAACAAGCATTGGGCCAATAGCTCCCAAATTAGTTGACTTTAGGGTATTAGGTGTTAAAACACCCCTTCGGGCTTAATTGCTTAGGTTAAGGAGGCTACGAAACCAAACTTGTCTACATTTTTATTATTATCATTTTTTCTTCTTTTTTTCCTTTTTTTTCTTTTTTGTTAAATTATATACAATCCCTTTCCCTTAGTTGTTACCTTTAACAAAAGAACAAAAATAATGTAATAATCCAATATGTAACCCACAATCATATGTTAAAGTGTGTGTGTGAAAATTAAGGTTTAAGAATACATGTTAAATACGTATATGAGCAGAATTAAGTGATAAGAATGCGAGAGTTTGTAAATCTGAATATTTCAATGGTAACAATACGAGAGTTTGTAAACCTGAATATTTCAGGAAGTATTATAATAGACCTTGTTAAGAATGGTTACTAAGATGCGTCTCAAGAGTCACTTTAACAAAAGAGCTCTTTTACTCTGCCATCCTAGTAACAACAATTATGCACATGCTTTATAAAATAGAAAACACAGTTTTTTTTTTTTTTAGCTACTGCCCTTCCCCCCAACTAAAACAAAACATTGTCCTCAATGTTTAAAGGTAGAAAGATAGAGTATAGAAGATATCACTTGAAATAACGAACACTGACAAACCTGAAACACATGGAAACAAATAAAAGTAACAACAAAACACAATAATAAAACCAAAAGACACAAAGATTCACAAATGAAGGCTCAAATCCAATCTAAGCTTTTTACGGCTTTCCTTAGGTGACCAATTTATGCGACTCATGGAAGGATCAATTACAGGAATGAAAGATTGCAGTTGGTCAATCAATTATTCAGCAGTAGTAGTAGAGATTATGATTTGTCGTGCAGAAGATGTTAGAAATTCCTATTCCACGGCATGATCAAGAAAAGACAACAATTTATCATAATAACCATTAACATTTAACAAACCTATGGGTTTATGGTGAATGTGTAGTTAAGCCCGAGAGGAAATATAAAAGATCTCTTTGGGTTTATGGTGAATGTGCAATTGAGCCCAAGAGGAAATATGAAAGATCTCTTCCAATGTGCCTAGACCACCTGGTAAAGCAATGAAGGCATCAGCATGGTTAAACATTGCATTCATTCGAGCCGACATTGTGAAGACCTGAATTTCCTCTCCAATTGTTTTTCCAAAGATGTCCTCTTGTGCTAAAGCTTCGGGGACGACCCCCAAAACTTGACTACCTCCTAAAAATACAACTATTGACACACCTCCTATTAACCCAAGACTGCCTCCCTCATACACTAAATGAATCTTTCTCTCAACTAGCACCTGACCAAGATGATTTGCTGATTCTAAAAACTCTTTTTCTTTCCCAGGACTAGATCCATCGAAAACACAAATATTTCTTATCTGATGACTTGAGGAACTTGCCATTTCTACATACTTATGTATTTGTTGAATATATGGGTTGAGTAGAAATGAAAGGAAGAGAGGATTTTATAGATGAGAAATTAGAAAGGCAATCATACCAACTATATGGAGGCCAGCTGGAGTCTCACACTCTCTCTCTCTCTCTTTTTATTTATTTACTTTTGAAAAAGCATGTGTATGTACAAGTAGTTGTGATTGTGGCTCACATCTTCCCTTGGTTTTACATCCAAGAACAACTTAAACGCCCTTTATGGGTCGGGGATAGGCTTCCCATCTAGTTTTCTTAAAAACTGGCAAACAGGGTCTTTTTTAGTCAGATTCCCAAAACTAAGTCGATCATGTTCTTTATGAAAATGGGGCCATAAATCATGAATTGCACGATGCACATCTCCACTAGGATGCGTCTTAAGAGTCAATAGAAGATTATCTAAAGACTCCTTACTCAGGCCATCCTTAATGAATTGTATTTTATCTTCACGGTTTATAGATATCATTCCTAAAGAATGACATTATGTATTACAAGTCCATTTAGCACATCGATAACAGACTTTTAGTCGTTTTGCACGACGCTTATTTGCAAAAGTGCTTTTACCTATTCCAAGCATGTGTGAAATGAAGGAGTTAGAGGACTCACCTGATGGCATGTGTGAAATGAAGTTAGAGGACTCACCTGATAATCGGACCTTTGCTTCAATCAACCAGCGAATATCTTCAGGAATTCCATGATTCATTAACAATCTCAATCTTGCACATCTAGCACGGTAAATTTTTATAATCGCATTCTGAGGCAGAGCGGGAAAATACTTTTTCAATTTTTCAAGATTAGTGTCCATTTTCAAATCAGAATTGGATTTGAGATTCAAAGAATTGCACAAATATATACACAAATATCAGTTATTGTGGGAAACTGAAAGAACCGACTTAAGTCACAGAGTACCTTTGTCCGCCATTTGACTGAGGTGAGAGAAACTAGCAAAAATTACTCAAAAAGAAACACAAAAACAATGTGAGAACAACAAAATAATCAACCTTTATCTACAAGATCATTCAAACCAGTTGATTCATTTTCACTAGGAAAATTATCAACGTAAGCTTTCAAACGATGTCCATTTTCCTTAAAATCATTGTCATTCATTGAATTCTCAATATCACAGGCCCCATAAGGATTGCTCCATCTTAATCTTAGCTCTTTAGGAAATGCATAGAGTTGAGAATTATAAAACAAAACTTTTTTACCAGTATCAAATTTTTGACAATTTTCACAAGTTTTGCAGAATGCATGCGTGTCCTTGAACATGGTGGGCCAATAAAATCCATTTTGAAAGATTTTTGCAGCTGTCTTTTTTGACGAGAAATAACTTCCACATGCTTCAGAATGACAAAGTTTAATGACACTACTTACCTCATTGTCAGGAATGAATCTTTGAAATATTTGATTAGGACAATATTTGAATAAGTTAGGGTCATCACAATAAAAGCTCTTTACTTCGTTCAAAAACTTTTCTTTGTCTTGGGTACTCCAATCAGCTGGCAAATCTCCTAAAGCAAGAAAATTGATATTTTTATCATACCAAGGTATTGGACTAAGAGAAAGTAAGGATTCGTTAGGAAAGTAATCATCGATTGGTGTGATGTCAGATGTCGAATCTGTTGTCACTATTGACAAAAGATTCGCATCAACATTTTCGGTGCATTTTTCATCCAATTCATTTTTACTTAAAGTAGATTCAAGTTGATCATAAACTAATTCGTCAATATGATCTACTTCTTGTAAATCATTATCATCTCTAGGTTGCTTGCAAATGTTGAAAATATTCATCTCCAATGTCATGTTTCCAAATGATAGCTTCATCAGTCCATTCCTACAATTAATCAATGCATTAGAGGTTGCAAGAAACGGACGTCCTAAAATAACAGGAAATGAATTACATACTTCAATAGGTTCTGTGTCCAAGACAATAAAATCCACAGGATAAATGAATTTATCGACTTGTACTAACACATCTTCAATTATTCCTCTAGGCACTTTTACAGATCTATCGGCAAGTAAAAGAGATATAGAAGTTGGTTTTAACTCACCTAGATTGAGACTCTGAAAAACTGAATATAGAAATAAATTCACACTAGCACCAAACTTAGATAGACATAATGAATGAAAGAAAAATAAATAAACAAAATAAGAACATGAATAAGATTAAAGTTAACTAAGTAAATGCAAGGAAATGAAAGGCATAAACTTGATATTAATGAAAGTAAAGCATAAACATTACAAAAAATACAAAGAGAGAAAGCAAGAGTATGATCTTGATCTGGAAACCAAGATGCCTAAATGCATGGCAAATGCCTCCTTTTATAGGCCAAAATTGGGAACTATTGATTTGATGACTAATTCATGAGTGGGTGGCCAACTCTTGACTTGGTGACAATCCTTATCTTCTCTTGTCTGCCCAAAACATCATTGATAACGTCAAAATTGGAGCCACTCGAAAACATGAAAGTTATAGTCAATTTTCTCAGCTTTCTTGTGTAAAACATTCAGCTCATTTGGACTTCTAGAACTCCAGATATGGCTAAAATACTGAACAGCGCTCAGGCTGGAAGACAAATTCGGGCTTATTTGTTGTTGCTATAATTTCAACTTGAAAATGGCCTTTCTAGATCTTGGGCTCCATATGAAAGTTGTAGGCCTATGTCTTACCTTTCCATCCATATAAAGTGGACCTAAATCTGAGATCTACAACTCCAGATATGATCGAATTACCGAACAGTGTTCCGGTTTGGATTGCACCGACATCTCTTTTCTAAGTTTGGCCATCTCTTTGTCCTTTCAATTTCAGTTCTTAAATTCATCAATCAATCCTTTCATTTATGTGATAGGCCTGCATTTAAAATAAACATTTACCACAAATTAAAGGTATCTTATATTATTAGATATATTATTATAAAACACGCTTTATTTAAGGAGTTATTGATACTTCAAGTGCAAAATGATGATATAAAACCTTGATAAAAATGCACTTTTAAGTACTAGTCACTCATCACATGTCGGCTCAATGAACTCAACAACATCTTATCCCTAATTAGCCTTCTTTGCATTTGACAATTTCAAATTGATTGATGGTTCATCTTCCAATCAATGAATGTAGAGTTTTAAAGCACTAAATCAAATGAGATTTTATCCTCATGTTAGATATGCAACCCCTTTATGAGGTATATGGTTTATGTGGCTTCCATAATCTCTTTTTGCCATGATAAATTTATGGAAAATACACTTCAATCACTCATTTTCAGCAATGTTTCAACTATGAAGTTCCCAACCTATTCTAGAAGTTCTAAGAGTTTGTTAGACATTTAGGGAAAGGAAGACAGAAGAAAGAAGAAGAGAAAAGAATGGTCTCCTAGCATATCAGAGGAAGGAATCCCCTATGATTTAGTTTTGGAGAACCACTTTCAAACCCACAAATGATTTTACAACCACCTGCCATTTTGGGGTTGTAAAAGGAAAAGAAATCACATAGAAAAGGGAGAAATCCAAAAGAAAATCATAAAGAAAAAAGAAAAGAAATGCATATAAATTAAGAGGACACCTAAAATAGAATTGAAGGGAAAGGTATAAAGATTGATTTGTTGAAAAAGAAAAGGTGGAATCTAGATTGAAAAGAAATTGAAATTCAAGAAGAAAGAATTAAAAATCTAGAGGAGAAAACCACATTCTCTTTACAAGGTAAACTTCCAAACTTTGATAAGAGTGTGGAGCTTAATTAGCACACTCCTCCTCTCTTTTCTATTTTTTATTTTAATTTACTGCTCAAAATGATTGTTAAGCATCATTTGAAGTTATTTGTTAGTTTTAAAATCCATTGAATATTTATTTTGAGATATTTAAACATACTTTGAAAATAGCTTGTATTGTTCAAGTTTTGTTGGATTGCTTTGTTCAAGTTATGTTAAGTTTTGATATTGTTATGGATAATTTTGTTTTAGGATAGCTTGTTGAGTTTGTTGAAGTTGTATGCAACTTGTTTAAGCTTCAACACAACAAATTTAATTAATAGAATAATGTTTATGTATAAAGAATGATATTTTTACTTGTTGTTTTGCTCTTGATTTGTTGTTTCTCGTTGTTTTAATGCTTCAAGAAAATTGTGTTAGGGGTGTCTAAGCTTTGGTTGTTGTATTTTGGTTTTAGGCCTTTTTTGGATTTAGAGTTTGTTTAAGTTTTAGTTGTTGTTTCTAGGTTTTAGGCATTTTTTGGTTTAAAGTCCCTGATAGGCATTTCCAGGTTTTTATGCTTTATGGGTTTCACATTCATTTGTTGAAAATTATCTTAAGTCATATTTTGGATGTCTTTTTGATCAATTGTTGGCTCTTACACATGCGTTTTAACTTGTTGATAATTAATCTAAGATCTTAAAGGCTTATAAACAGTTAAATCATGTCATTTGATCTTCAATTTCTTCATTTTATGCATAAAATTGTGTGACTTTAGGTTGTTTGCCATGATAATCTAGCCCTAAAATATTGCTTTGCTTTTGATTTTACATGTTTATGCATGTAGAAATTTTATATAATATGGTCTAATATTGAATCTTAGTTTCTAGGTTTCATCTGAGTGTTCTTTCTGTGTTTTAGTAAATTTGAACATTTTCTCTTTTTTTAATTTTCATTATTTTTGTCTTGGCTTTGGGTCATGCTCGTGGGTTTGGGTCTTTGGATCAGAAAGCTTAGCCCACGAGCCTAGACTGAGTACATTTATGCTAAGAAAATAATTGGTTGACATGAAACTCTTCAAAGAAAAATATTATAATTTGTTTTTAAAGCATGTTTGTCAAATACGATCTTAAAACAATTTTTAAACCTATGATTTTTTTGCTAAAAGCATGTTTGACAACCACACCTTTTAAAAACATTATATTTTGTCCTTAAGACATGTTTGTTAAATTCTAGCAATGTTTCTTTTTTTATTATTATGTTTTTCCCAAATAAACCTCAAATAATTTTCAAAAACTATGAAAAAATTCATGAACCATTTTAAAATTATATATGGGTCCCCTATGTGTTTTCCAACCATTTTATTTAATATTTGGGTTGTAGATTTATACTATAAGATACTGAACTGATATTAAATAAACATGTTTTTCTTTAAAATTTTAGAAAAAAATACAAAAAATAAAATAATTTCTTATTTTGAATAAATACTAAAAATAAATTTGTATTTGTATATATATGGCCAAGTTTCTCAAAAATAAATGATATATGCATAATTTAGAATAGTCTATTTTATTTTGCATACATTTTAGATTTAATAACTAGTTCATGAAAGCCATGAGAACATGGCTTCTATTTTAAAAACACCAAAAAATTATTTTATTTATTTTAATATATAAGGTTATAAACTTATATGTAAAATATATTCTTGATATTCTATAAAAAAACATTTTTTTATCTTTTTATGTTTTAATTATAGAGCGGCTAGGATTTTAAAGTGATAAAATATGGATCTCATTATTGAGAAGAAATTTTCTTAAATATTAAACAGATTATCGGTTAGAAAACACAACAATACTTCAGTTTATATCAAATAAATAAATAATGTAACTTATCATATGACGAGTCTTTTCATTACACAACTAATCCCTCTACTTAAATCCATTAAGTTTTTTGGTAATCATAATATTAGGTAGTGACTCCTAAACCTTTTAAATCATATTTTTATGATTTTTTAAATATATCCAAAACCTCTTCAATCTAGGAGTTATATCCATCATCTGATGTTGTGCATAACATAACAATGTCATATATATATATATATATATGAGAAGCCTTTTTTGTATTCAACAGTGATGGAGCGATGGCCAATTAGTTAGTATATAATTTAATTCTAAAAAACCATGTGATAACAAAAAAAACAATTCTTGATAAATAGAAAATATGAAAATAAGGTTCCTATTAAGTTAAAACTAAATTGTGGTGTTTTCACTGTTCCCATCTTTATTATACACTCTCTTACAAATTATTATGAATTAAAAATTTTAATTTGGGTCTTAAATTTTTTTTTTTCACAACTAAGTCATTTTAAGCCAAAATTAGAACCCAGTTGCATCTTCTTCTTTTTTGTGAGGGTTGAACTAAAAGATAGAGGAATGAAATGGAAAACACGAATAAAATAGGTTGCGTCTCTATAATTTATTTGAAAAGTTCATTTTAACCCCCCCATCTTTTTAAGTTATTAGGTAATCGATCCCTCTAATTTTAAAAAATACATTTTAGTACCAAACTTCATTTTTCTCTTTTTTTTTTTCAATCCTTTTTTTTTGTGGATAAGAGAGGGGGTCATCGATTTTGATTTAGAGAGAGAAAGTTGTTATTAGTGAAGAGTTTGGCCACCAAAACAGTCTCAAATGGTTTCATATTGTCATAACTCAATTCTAGGTTATTCTTCAAAAATCAATTTTTTTAAAAAATAATAATAACGGCTGGCAACGTGGAGAAAACAGACTGGGGAGTCAAGCTTCAATTTGAAGGAAATTCAAGGTCTAATTGTACCTCATTATACCCAAAAATACAGAAAAAATACAAATTCAAGGTCAAATTAAAAGATTATTAGACGAATTTGCATAAAAATTAAGTTTAAGGACATAATAAAATTTTTAATAGATCAATTTGATTTAATCATAGGTCAAAATAAATTTTAATTATGTTTAATAATTAATTTGGGTCCAATTGAAAGATTTAATTAAGTGCAAGGACTTAATTATATTTTAAAATGGGTCAAATTAATTTTATTTGGGGCTTAATTGGTGAAAAATTAAGTTTGCGAGCCTAATTTGAGTTTAATTAAGAAGATTGGAATTTTAAGAAATGAAATTTAATTTTTACCATGTTAATTGATTGAAATTAGGGGTTAAATTGCAAAAAAAATTGAAGTTTTGGGGTCAATTAAGGACTAAATTGAAGAAATTCAAAACTAAGAACCAATCTGCAAAATCTGCCACAATTTAGGAGCTTAATTGTTAAAAACCAAGGGCCAAATTAAAGAAATTAAAAGTTTAATGGTCAATTAGGGGTTCAATTGACAAAATCTTATATCAAAGACCATATAGTAAAAGGCACGTAACTTTAGGGTTTCAATTGAAGTTCATGAGGGGCTTAATTGCATTAAATCAAGAATTTAGGGTTAATTAGGGGTTTAATTGAAATCAATTAAAAGATGGAGGACTAAATTAAAAATCATTAAAAATTCCTAATTAATCCAAAACGACGCTGTTTTGAAAAAAAAAAGCCAAGTGAAGTTGATGACCTAAGGGAGAAGAAAATTGAATATAAAGTCGGCCAAAAACCAACCTTTTTTGGCCCCATTTTTGCAGTTTTTCTTTCCCTCTCTCTCTCTCTCTCCGCAGTTCCAGCCACCAACAGCTTATCCACCACCAACACCACCATAGAAAACCACCTACCGACCATCGAGAGCCATCGCGAGGCCCTCCCTCTCTCCTCCATAGATTTCCTTCTTTTGCTTCTTCTTCTTTCTTCCTCCATCAGAAAATTGAGTCTAAAGTCGGCCAAAAACCAGCCTTTCTGGCCCCATTTTTGCAGTTTTTCTTTCCTTCTCTCTCTCCGCAGTTCCAGCCACCAACAGCTTATCCACCACCAGCTCCACCATAGAAAACCACCTACCGACCATCGAGAGCCATTGCGAGGCCCTCCCTCTCTCCTCCATAGATTTCCTTCTTTTGCTTCTTCTTCTTTCTTCCTCCATCATAAGCAGCCAACACCGTCACCGTTTGTTCCACTAGAACCTCCATCAACTTCACGTCGAGCCAAAGGTAGCAGCTCCTTCTCTGTAAGGTTGCCTCCTTCCGTCGTCTGCAACTAAAAAGTTGCATGCAAAATGTGAACTTATTGTTCATGTTCTGCATCTAATTCATTTACAATTGGGTCGGGCCAGTTCTGACCTAGCCGAATCAGCTGGCCTGGCCTAGCCCAAAAAAAAGAGGAAGAAAATATGATGGGTATGATGGGCCAAGATCATTCCAACCTTTTTGGGCTGACATCGACCCACTATTTCCTGAGCTTATTGCTTGGCCTAATTATCTAGGCCCGGCCGGCCCCTATTTTTAATAATATTTAATTAATATATAAAATATTATATTATATATTTCCTTTTAAAAAAACCAAAAAAATTCCAAATTTTTTTTCAAAAATCCTTTAAAAAATTTGTGATTTTCTTAAATATTTTTTTACTAATTTTGCATAATATTGGGTTGTATATCTATACTGTAAAATACAAATCCAGTATTAAAATATCTGGTTTTCTCCAAAATATTTCAAAAAAAATTAAAAAAATCTCAAACAAATCTCAAAAAAACTTTTAAATCAATTTTCATTTTTAAAAATTATTTTCATGCATACGGCTTTCATTAAAAAATT